>NC_056746.1:343638249-343923249 GCF_019279795.1 Protopterus annectens | reverse complement strand
ATGACTGTACCAGACTGACAGCTAAACTCACAGGCTTTAACTAACCTATAATGAAAAGACACATGGTACAGCCTCAGCTGCTACTTACACTAAGTGCTGCCTGTTTTTGTCTCATCTTTGTTCCTCTCCCAGATGTAGAAAACAACTTGTATGCTTTCAGAAAAAAAAAATAACATTTAGCCTTAAAAAGTACTGCTGTCTTATCTGCTTATCTCATTAAAAATATAAGAATCAGACACATAGTTGCCTTCAGCTACAAGCTTCTTATGTTGCAATGTAAGCATTTATTTGCTAAAGGAAAACAAACTTTTCATTACATTCATCACAATCAGTTTTCGCTTATTTACTTTTTTCCCCTTAAAACTTGTTGTTAGAGCAAGCCAAGGGCCTTAACCTAGTCATTCCCCTATGCAAAAGTGAGAAAAAGAATATTAACTCCACTTACATCACAATCTGTCAACAACCCAAGACTACAGTCTATTCTCTTAAACATGCTTCTGTTCTAGTTTCTTCTCATTTTACATTGCAATGTCTAACTTTATAAAATGAAAAAGAAATAAGGGGCACCACTTTACTTTAGTATCTTTATAAGAAACAAAAATAACTGAAAATCCTTTACTATGTAACATGTAGTTTATGCCATGAAATATTTCATAAAAATATTAAGTACAAAATTGTTTTAAAGTTACCCCTTTCCCTCCTCTTCACTTCTTGTTTTTACAAAGAATAATGACATGAAGTAGGGCACATGCTTTGGAGTCCCCTACAAGTTTAACAAAGACAAAAAAAGTCCAGTATTTCCTGTTCAGCCATATTTCACAAATGTGACAGATGCTTTTAATCCCAAATGTATTCATTAATTTCTGAGTTGCTGGTTTTCTTCCTGCATTTTTTTATTAATTTAATAAAGGTGTTTCTTGTTGATCACTTATGACATAAGCAATCATACATTTATGTAAATGAAGAGAAACCATACTGATGTCATTTTAGTTGCAAACATTACACATCACTTATAATCTATCCAGTCACTATCAGTCAAACATTACATAGCTCATTCAAATCCTGCCTCCTTTTAAACCTCATTCCTTGTTTGCAAGTATTGTTCCCACAATTTCCATTTTCCCTATGTAATTTGCTCCTACCCTTTTCTAATGATCCAATTTCCACTTGTTTTATCTTTGTAACTATATTCACTAGTTCTAGTGCAGTTGGTTTAGACTTTGATTTCCATTTCCTAGTAACTGCTTTTTGGGCAGCCACCATAATTAGACTCAGCAAGGTCTTACAATGTCTAGGTAATTCTGATTCTATATCACAGTTAAAAATCGCTTCCTTAATCATACCAATTTGCTCACCCAGTATATTGGAAAGAGTAGTCTGCAGGGAATTTTTAAAGTCTGCCAACTCATTACACTCCCAGAAAATATGTTCCCAGGAACCTCTTTCTTCCTCATCTCACCTTCAAAATGTGCTATCTACCGGAGGAAATATTCTTTGAAGTCTACTTGTGGTCTGGTTTTCTTCCTGTTGATCTCCAGCTCTCAGCTCCAGTCTTTGGTTCATTTCCAAAGTATTTCCAGTTCTTCTAGTCAACATATGACTTTGATCCTCCAAGAAAAAATATTCTGAATATAGCTGGACACAGCAGCCTGAATGTCACACCTGCCTCTTGACATTCCCTGATTGTTGGAATAAATTTGACCCTCTTCAGCCTGGTGTACAGTGAGTAATCATTTTCCACAAATACTACTGTCTCCAACTTTAGGTACTTTGCCCTTCTACCAAGATTTTGTCTGAGTCAACTCTTTCTGCTGGTAGGACTGCATCTCACTAATACAGGTCTTGGCTGCTCTGTCATAATCAGGTTTAGAGCAAACGCAATATGCCCTTTCAATTAACAACTACTGCTGTTGAAAAATAGTTCAGTTGCTTATTTCTGCCTTTTACAAAATTAATACTTTCTGTTCCTTCCAGTTTTTCTGATAAGGCAGAAAATCTCAGGTTTGACTTACATGTTCTGTCCTCTAATTCTACCATTTTTGAAACATCTCTTCTTGAGCAGTCTCAGCTAGCCTCTTCCTTATTTCAGTCTCTGATTGTAGCAATTATATCAACACATCTGAATGTCTGTTCAAAACGTCTGATTCTTTCCAGCCTTTTGTTGCCTGAGTTAACATACACTTTCAGTGTTTCATATATTTTAATCAGCTCTGAGTATATTTTACTTATTTTTTTCCTGTAGACTACTGGAAGTCATGTCGTGCATCAAAGCTGGAGCTTGAGCTTCAGCCAGTGTCTTCTCTTCACCTTTTTGGTTGATTTTCTTTCATGTTCTCTAAGTTTCTTGTTTGCTGGCATCCAGGCAGTTACAAGCCAGTAACTGAAATTTACCCAAGAAGAAATTTGCCAGTTTTCTTTTCTGAGCTTCTGTTTTCACATTGGGAGAGCTGAAATTAAGTTGTTTCTCTGTGTACAGTCATCTTGAAGTTCAGAAGGGCAAGATCTTGATCTGATTTTGGATGACAAGGTACACAGATGCAATAAAAGAGTTAAATATCTGAAGCAAGTTTAAGTAACACATGACTTCTCCAATTACCTGCTTCATCCAGTGTAGGGTCCCGTATGAAGCCAGAGTCTATTCTACTATTCAAATGACACAAGGCATATAAGCTAATCTCAAATAGTCCACAAACTCACCACAAGATACATATAAACTAACTTTCAAATTACATGTCCTCCTACTGACAGTTTTGAGGAACATCAGTGCACCTACAACACATATTTGGGAAGAAAACAGAGCACTGGGGAAATACATGTGGACACAGGGAGGATGTGCAGCCTCAATACTGATGTCAACCCAGTCAAGAACAGACCTGTAGAACCAGGCACAGTTATGAAACAATGCTAACTGCTGCACTACTGTGCCATTCATGTTGTTTAAAATATAACCTGTATAACAACAACTAATGTTATGCAATGTTATTTACAAGGAAAACATAGCAGGTCAATAAGTAATCCTCATTTATACAACAAAATGAAATAAAAAATTATTCTGACAAATTACTGCCAGTAAGCCCTGTTAAGTCTGCTGTCACTGTAACCCTCTCCAGGAAAAGTGGAAAGAAATTGAGCAACTGCGATTAACAGATTTGGAACAATGTACAAGTAACTTGGTTGACCATCTATAAAATTATATTATGAATTGGTTTTGTATGATAAAATGTCAATTTTGTACAAGATGGAGGTGTACTCAAAAGTGAAAATATTAAGAAATAACAGGTACTTATCAATGGCTCTAGCACCCCATTCCACTAGCCTACTTACTAAATGCAACTACAATGGCCTTCTTTTATCCCCTATTTTACCTCTTCCTCAGTCCACTCATCACAACTGTAAGTATTCAGTCCTTGGGCTATTCCCATAGCTTAGTCTCACCCGTGTATTTGCCTCCGGACGATTAAATAATTTGAGCCACCCAATGAGCTCAACATAATCCACCCTTCCAGGAAATCCAACACTACTGTCCTGTTCTCCTAATGCCTTATGTGGGACAAGGATAACAATGATGTTCTGACAATATGCAGTGAAAGACTAAATGTACTATTAATGATATTCTGACAATATGCACTTAGAGAAATGACACTCCCAAAAATGACAGCCAGTCAGCCACACAAAATAAGTCAGTTGAACTGAACAGAAAGTTTTACTTTTTAACAAGGATAACTTTAACCAGGTAATGAAGAAAAAAAGAAAATGAAGAGAAAATGAACATTACTGTGCGTTTCACTGTGTTACTCCATGATTCTAGGGCCTGAAAGGTAACAGAAAGTTATAGACAATGTTAGTAAAGGTGTTTATGCAACCAAATGTTAACTGGAAAGTCAGCAAGATAAAATGACTGATTACACAGTGTTTACTGCATTAACCCACCAATTATTAAAGCAAATATTAATTGTTTCAGGTAGAAAAACTAACTGATTAATTGGAGAAGTGCAGAAGGCAGTCAGGACAGAACGAAACACCAGTTCTACACAGTTCAGTTCTGCTGAACATCTGCCTTGTATTTATAACCAAACTATATGATTTGACAGTGTACAGAGAAACCCAAAGAATCTAAGGATTTGTTTTTACTTCAGCTTTCTGCAGTTCAATGAAAAAAAAACAGTTATCTCCACATGCAATCAACAGAAAAAGAATTCAATTGACAACATGTAAAAGACTGCAGGCAAGGAGAAGGCTAACATTAAAAAAAACTCAACTTTAAGCTTTAATGGCTTTTTGGACAACCTGCTGCTGCTGCTGTGGGTATCTCCTACTGTGGCTAATCAGCCTACACAGAGATAACTTTTGAGATGGTCTTCAGTAATATTAAAAGGTGCAATCTGTGCTGTCATGACTGTAGCACATTTCAAACAGCACATTATTAACACTACTTCATTTCCTGCAGTCTGCTGCAGTAAAGGTTCATTACTAGTACTGACACTGCAATATTGTCAAGGCAGGCCCTGCATGTTAATTTTTTGAACAGTGCAGTATAACCTGGCCTAGCCTGTCTACAGCTTCATTAAACATATTAGACATTGGAAACTGCTGACCCTGCAGGATTTTATTTTAATTTGACTGTTTACTTCAGAAAAGTTAAACCTCTGATAACCACAACACCTAGGATTAACTCTGAAGAAATCCATGAATGAATTACACCTTAGATAAAGCCAGCCATTAAAACTGAAGTTTTCTGAAATGCCAAATGTTGCAGGAGTCTGCGTTAGGCTCAAATGCACATACTCAATGGTTAAAAGTAACCATGCCAGTGCTCTGGGCTGGAGCTGTGAATATGCTACCAAAACAAAGAACTTTTTTTTCAATATCATGCTAAACTATGGTCCTATACGACTGTTTTGTGGCTGTTATTATGCTTATAACCAAGCAAGTGAAAATCTGACAGTAAACAGAAAATTATTCTGGGTTTAAGGCAATCAAATGCCCCAGAATTTCCCACAACATTCTACTCTATCTCACTTAAAGTATATCAGCTATTAGAGTGATGCACTCTCCAGAAAATGCAAGCTAATGCAGCAAATCCTCTTATTCTATCCATTACCTATGTGAATAATGTTACCATTGAAAGTGCTTCCTAGACTTGCTGAAAGCAGGCCCTCATTATCCTGGTCAAAAAACATTCACACACGCCTTTTTTTTGTTAACTGTACCACTTCCATATCCCTCTGCAGCCAAGACTGACTTATGCCCATGGTCCGATGGGGTAATTAAGTTAAATCAGTGTTCATTTGTTCATACTGGAATTCAACAAACTTTTTAAACTGAACTCCTGTTACCCACAAACTGCAGCCCTAGTACATCAAGGCTGAAAAACTATGGGGGTTTGAAAGGTTCTCTTTACCTTCAAGCTTGAGGGTGAGTTAGTACACTCAGAAAGGTGAAGGTATACTGGAGTTTAGGGGACTTACTTGCCCCTGTAAAACATTTTCTTAGCGTTTGGTTATGAGAAAAACAAAGTTTGACAACATTTTCTGGGGTGATTACGGTGAGACACATGCTATCCATCAACTTACGGGTTGTCAAAAAAAGAATCCATATTTTGTTCTACTGATCAGTGGGAGTAAGGTATCATTACCCCTTCCCTAATTCTGTGTGACCTCTGATGTAGTACATTTAGAGATGCCTGTGTGTGGAGGATGCAGAGGGGCTTGTCCCTGAAAAGGTGCTGCTTTTGTTTTCTGTGTTTTTTGATGGTTAAGATATATGATTTTATTTTTCAACAGACGGTATGCAGAAAAAAAATAAAAATATCTATTAACAGCTTTAGTTACCATGGACCCATGCAAATGCACCAGCTAGCAAAACTGGTTTGATTCTGCTTTGTTTCTGTACTAATCTGTATCGTATTTTACTTCTGATTCATAAAACTTCACTCTCTTCTTAACTTACCTGCAAGTCAACATCCCTGTTCATGAGTACCCAACTGAACCTGCCTTCCTTGGATATATTATTTTTAACATTACCTTCCCCATGCCTAACCTCCCCCTTCTCAACAGCTGTGATCTTTAAACCCTTCTATCTTGTTTGCATCTTCTCTGTACACTCCACTGCACACCAATTATTTTCCTGTTGTCTACACACACATCTCACAGTATTACTACTTATTGTAAGAGTTATTTAGGAGTCAAATTGTGAAGCTAAATGTTGGGATTTTCTCTACTGTAATCCCAAGCTAAGATATTACGTTTCTTTTGTTCAGGCATTAAGGAGGGTTCAACTCATGCCTACTGAATCTGCAACAATGTCATCATGGTCTAGGTTAGAATAGTTTAGCCCTTGTGTTTCTGTAATTTTGACTCCCACCTATTGCATTAGCAAACCCATTATGGCAGGAAACAAAATAATATACAAAATATACATAAATCGGTACTCACCCAACCTACAGGTAAAGCACAGTTGCGCACGTCCTACTTACCTGTAACAGTAGATGTTTGAATTCCTCAGTGGCATTATTTGCTAAGGTAACCCAGTACTGGCCAGCTATCAAAAGCTCAGACTCCCCTCCCTCTCTCTCTTCTGTGGCAGATGGTTGGCTGTGTATATCTTGAGAGGGAAGCCTTTCTGCCACCCAAAGAAGAAAGTCCTCTGACTCTTGACAGGATGCACTGCTAACTCTTCACCTTACTGTTCAGATAAGCCTCATATGGGGTCCCCCTTCCTCTCACTTAAGCCTCATATGGGGTCCCTCTTCCTCTCACTTTATTAGATTTATTGTTCTTTTATTTTTATATTTATTTGCAAAAATATCATCATCTTCTTTCGGTTGTTCCCATTAGGGGTCACCACAGCAGATCATCTGTTTCCATTTCTTCCTGTCCACTGCATCTTGCTCTGTCACACCAACCACCTGCATGTCCTCTCTCACCACATCTATAAACCTCATCTTAGGCCTTCCTCTTTTCCTGTTACCTGGTGCTTCATCCTTAGAATCTTTTTCTCAATATACTCAGCATGCCTCCTCAGCACATGTCCAAACCAATGTAATCTTGCCTCTCTGGCTTTGTCTCCAAACCTTCTAACCTGGGCTGACCCTCTAATATACATATTCCTAATCCTGTCCACCCTCATCACACCCAGTGCAACTCTTAACATCTTTAACTCTGCCACATCCAGCTCTAACTCTTGCCTTTTTGTCAGTCTCCAACCCATATAACATAGCTGGTCTCACTACCCTCTAGTAGACCTTCCCTTTCACTCTTACTGGTACTCGTCTGTCACAAATCACTCCTGACACTATTCTCCACCCACTCCATCCTGCCTGTACTCTCTTCTTCACCTCTCTTCCACACTCACCATTACTCTGAACTACTGATCCCAAGTATTTAAACTCATCCACCTTCATCACCTCTACTCCTTGCATCCTCACCATTCCTCTATCATCCCTCTCATTCACACACATATATTCTTAGTCCTGCTGACCTTCACTCCTCTTCTATCTAGAGCATATTTCTATCTCTCCAGGGTCTCCTCCACTTGTTCCCTACTCTCACTACAGGATGTCATCTGCAAACATCATAGTCCAAAGGGACTCCTGTCTGATCTCGTCTGTCAACCTGCCCATCACCATTTCAAATAAGAAAGGGCACAGAGCTGATCCTTGATGTAATCCCACCTCCACCTTAAATGCATCAGTCACTCCCACTGCAGACCTCACCGCTGTCACACTACCCTTGTATATATCCTGTACCACTCTTACATACTTCTCTGACACTCCCGACTTCCTCATACAATACCACAACTCCTCTCTAGGCACCCTGTCATATGCTATCTCTAAGTCTACAAAAACACAATGCAACTCCTTCTGACCTTCCTCTGTACTTCTCCAGCAACACTCTCAGAGCAAACATCGCATCTGTAGTGCAAAAATATGTTTATTTCATTTCTGTCAGTGTTTTTTCCTGTGGGAATTTCTGCTTATAGCAGTGTTTATTTGGCTTCTATCTTTGACAGATACTTGTTTGGTATCTGGGGATATAATGATATACATCCATCAAGTGCAGGGTCACAAGGAAGCAGTGGTCCAGCAGAAAATGAAGCACTGTCTGCAGGGTAAGCATCTTTAATTTAGGGACCTTGATGAAAGTATTCAGGAAAGATTGATCTAACACTGGTTTCCATGACTGCTCTTTTTTGGGGATGAGAAAAATTCTGGCATAGAAACCAATAATTTTCTCTGAAAGAGGGACCAGCTCAAAGACCCCTCAGTACAGCATCTACCAGAGTACAGGAGGGAATAAAGTCTGGTCTGGCAGGTGAGAGCTAACCCCGCCCCCCTAAATGGAGGCAGATGTTCCTTCCACTACCATCCGTAACCTCTGCCAATGATGTTGAGCACCCATTTGTATGAAACCACTGATGGCCAGGACACCTTCTTGAGAGCAACTTTCAAGATGGGGCACCCAGAGGAGAACTTGAGAATGATGAGAGCCAAGCCTCAGCACAGTCATAGGTTGAAAGTGGGGTTATCCTTTTTGGGGAAGGACCCCCCCCTCTTGTTAGGTTTGGCAGAGTGCTTGTCCTGTCAATTCTATTTGGTGCCTTGGATTTTGTTTGGCCAGGATTTCTGTTTGTTGGGCCACTGAAAATGATCCTGCTTATACTGGGGAAGCTTGGGAATAAGGAACATGTTAGACATTCCTTGCATTAGTTTACTCCTTTCATCCCAGTGTTTTAGGATCTGATTAGCTGCTGTACCAATCACAATCAAGCAGAGCATTCATAAGCTCATTTTTTAACTCATCAGAAAAGTTTTGGATGTGCAACCAAGCATACCTCATTACCACAACCCACATTGCTGCACTTCTAGAAATAGTACTGGCCCTCTCCAAGATACTCTTTAAAGCATGCTTAGACACATGAGAAATATTGGAAACAAATCTCTTTCTGTTCAGCAGAAAATAACAGTGTGAACCTGTTTAAACTATACATACAGCTCAACATTAACTACAAGTGTTTTATGTGGAAGTTTAACATTTTAAAAGCTGACATGCTACACGGTGCCAGCTTCTTTCCCTGAGATTCTAGCCATTTGCCAAGTTTATCTTGAGAAACTGGGTTTGAAGAAGATATGGTCTTTTTTATTAGAAAGGTCGCAGGGGACCCAAAAACGGTGTCTGCAAATAAGGGGGCTTGAGGGCAGGAATGGCTGAACACACCTTGAATTTCTTAAACACTTTTAGGCAAAGACTTATTCGGCAGAAGATGATTGCAAATTTCTTAAAAATATCCTCCAGCACTGGGATCAATGCAGGGAAGGATGCCATGTCCTGGGCCTCATCCTCCAAAAGATCATATACCTTGCTGATTTTGGGGCCAGCCAGTGATTGCTCCCAACTGAATGCAACCTTAAATCTAGCTAGTATCTGGGAAAAAGAAAACACCTGTTTAAGTTTCTGAACCTTTCTCAGAGGAAACTGACTGGCCATATTCTGACACTTCAGAAACCTTGGACTCCAGATCCTCTTCAAATCAGGATCCTTGGGAGGCTGAATGAGGATGGGATTGCTGGCGTTACTCATAATCCAAGTCTGCACAAAGTAATCAGCAGCCTGGATAAATGGTTTTAGCCACAGCCACCAGCAAAGGTAAAAACACAGAGATTGTTGCCCTGCAACATGGTGGGGCTTCTGCCTCTTTTTTTTCATGTACTACACTAATGGAAGTATCCTGGGGGGAGACTAACACTAGAAACATATTATGCACCTTTGTCTTCCCCTGCACCTAAACAATTTGGTTCTCCCATACCTGAACCAGGCAATAGTACAACCCAGGAAGACATGCTTGAGCCTTGTGTCATGCAAATTTATGGTACTTCTATCATACCAAGGGACCTGGGGACAAAAAAAAAGGCAAGTGGTCCAATAGCCTGCCCAAGACTAGTGCGGAGTCAAGTCATAGACTGAGGCATACTTCCTGATTTACTTTTGTTTTTTAGGTGCTTTCTGTCAGGGTCCATCTTTTTCAACACTTGTGCATCTGAATCTTTGGTATGTGAACAGAAGAGAGCTAACTCTCTTGATTCAAAACAAAGTCAAATAAATGTTCAGACATAAAAGGTAAGCTGTTGGATATAGCTACCCCGTCTTTATGAAAAATGGTTTAGGGCTTAGAGCTCAGAAACTTTTTTTTCCCTGTTAATGAATGTATCTGCAAAAAAAAAGGGGGGGGGACTATAAAGGTATAGTGCCAAATACTTAAAGGATTTATTATTTATTGATGTTTCCAGTACACATTTCAAATTCCTAAAGCAACACTGTATCTTTTTAGGAGAGCTTGACGTACTCCTCGCAGTCATAGGTGGTTCCCAAGGAAGGTATGTACATAAGCTAAATACTGCATTTTTGCAGAGGAATAAGAAATAACGTTTCACAAATCTGACAAATCTAAATCTGTGAAAACTGAACCTGTGAAGGAAAAGGGGTATGGTTTTCACACCACTAAGAAATCTCTTCTGTTTTGGCAACTACATTTTTTCTAGTGGAACATCTTCTTGTGTCTTCAGCAGCCAGTAAACATTAATACAATGCATATGTCAAACATTAAAAATTCCAACATCAATGTCCTCCTCTGGTAGAGTTTTTAATTGAATCTAGGATATAAACTGTGGCTAAAAAGGGGATAATTAGCATGGCATATGAAATATGCATGACGACTAGAAGAATCAATCACAGAAGGTTGGAAAAGCAGGGAAGAAAGACAGGAAAAGCAATTTACAAGGAAACAGTGGAAAGGCCTATGTATGGCTCCTAAACATACAACAATAGGTTTAGGATTTTTGCTTGTGTTTACACAGGTATTTTATACCCCAAGCAGGCTTCGAAGAATTTTTCCTCTTATAGATAGCAAATGTTGGAGGTGTGATATGGAAAAAGAAAGATAAATGGGAACATGTTTTTTTGGGGAATGCAATCAATTGGCAGATTTTAAAAATTCACTACAGAGTACTCTGTCAGAGATAATGAGGGAGAAAATAGATGTAACTAAGGAAATTATTCTTTTGAGTTGGGAAACATAACATGAATTGCCTAGACGTAGTAAGGGCCTTAAGTTTAATTATGTTGGATTACCAAAAAAGCAATTACTAGAAAATTGAAATCAAAATCTAAAACAGTGATTTAAGTACTGAACATTGTAAAAGAGAGAAAAGAACTAGAAGAAGGATCTTTAAAAAAGGGAAGGAGCAAATTATATAGAAATAAATGTAGAATAATGTTCAGGAAGAAAAATTAGTTTTAAAGGAAAACAGGAACTAAGCAATTTAATGTTGGACTAAAAGTGGTTACAAGGAAAGGAAATGTAGTGTACAATGTATCTAAATGAAAAAAAATGCTAATAGAGTTGTTTTTCTTTTCGTATAAACATAAGTGCACCTATGTCTTGAGTGACAAGAAGGGAAGGCAGTGAGAAGGGAAGTCTGTTGCCAGAATACCAGCTTACACCAATAAGCCAGCTTCCCACCTGCTTATGACAGCAGATAAGATTGTTTAAAGTCTCAAAACAAAAATGTGAAAGAGAAAATGAACTTTGAAACGAGGAAGCACATATAAGACTGAAGGCATGGGAAGGTCTGCAGTGGTACAATACACAACAGGAAAAGATGAATGAACCACTTGGAACAACAAATAGTGCCACCCTGCCTTTGCTGAGAATTATCAAATGATCCCCTCTCAACTTCTTAGATCAAGTAATCTGGACAAAGCCACAGATAACGGGGGAACAAAAGCCCAAAAATAGGGACACTTTTTAAATACTGCTCTTACAAACTTAGAAAGTTGATAGAATAACAGGTTTTGCTTTAGCATGAATTTTCTGATGGATATGAAGTCTGAAACTCAAATGTCTGCCATTATTTTCTGATTTCAGCCCTCAATGATTTGCCAGTGATTAGCCATAAAACTACAATTTTATGAAAAACAGTCCAACACTATGAGGCGAAAATCTGGACAGTTGAGAGGTATGTCAACCAGGCACTAAGACAGTAACAGAGGGGTTCCTCCTAAAATGGTTCTTATTCAGTATGCATCATTTACTGTAAAATAAATCTACTAAAAATGAATCTGTACCACCCGAAAAACTCCCTTATTCTCACAACTCAATTCTCTATCTGAGCCTAACATTTGCTGACAAAACATTATCTGCTACCATGGCATAAAGTAACAAAGTGTCACCACTGAGAAGGAGCTCTGCCTTGGGGAGCACTCAGAAGTGGCATGGCATGCATGAGCATGATACCTTACTCCAAGCATTATCACAATACTTTTAAGACGTTGTTAGATGTACAAGGTATTCTGACCTTCAAGCAGTGATTTGACTTCTCTATGTCTGTGAAATGGGACTTATGTCTACAGTTATTCATTCCAGGAAAGGCTCTCTTCAGCCATTCACAAACTGCATCAAAAAGCCCCAAAACTGGATGTCACATAACAGCACAAATGTGAAGCACCCAGACACATTAAAATCCAAGCTGTATTGCATATGGGATTTTATGAATATCCACAGCATTGACAGATCATCTGGGGGAGTAGCAGATGGCCATCTCACTCACTCTTGGGTGGAGGTGGGGGAGACCTGTAGGACCACTGTTCAATAATGAAGGTCAAAAGGCTGTGCTGCTGCACTAGTTGTTGAGCCACAGCTGGTGCCTTAACACAGTCATGTATGTAAGAATGTATGCAAAAGCAACCTGTCTGGCACACTACAAGCAGGGGACAGCAGGATGATGGGGATAAAAAGTTAAAACTACCTTTCAACTGGCCAGATTTTTGCCTCATATTTTTGGTCTGTTTCTCATAATATCTGTGGTTTTCTGGCAAATCATCGAAGACTGAAGTTACTAAATAATGACAGACATTTGAGTTATACACTTTGTATCCTGCAGAAAATGCATGCTAATGCAACATCTGTTACTCTAGCAACTTTCTAAGTCTGTAAGAGCAATATTTAAAATTTGTTGCTGATTTTGGCCCTTTGTTGCCACCTCCTTATATTTTTTTTGATGTGTTCAGATTTCTTGCACTATGAGGTTGACAGGTATGCATGTCCCTATTGGTTGGAAGTGGTACTCAATGACTGTTGTGCCAATAAAGGTTTTCCCCCTTGTTGTACAGTAGAAGAAGACAATAAAAATACGATAGTAATAGAATGAAAGAAAGATGGAGCTGTAAAGCACTGGATGGAAAGTCTTGGGGAAAACAAAACACGTACTTACATAAATCAGGCATGTTTAAAAAACTACACTACAAATAAAAATCTGCATTTGAAGAAAAGAAACTGTTCTTACTGGGTAAAACAAAAGCATTTTTTGCTTTACACACACAAAGTAGTAGGACCCTGGAGAAAAATCAGATGCTGCTGTTCAGATTATTAACAAAATCAAATTTGCATTAACATAATAAAAGGCTGCAATGTTGCTTAGCTTTGCAGATTTTTTTCTGGAGTGAAGGAAAGCTTTAGTCAATTAATATCTCAAACAGCAGACAAGCTGTCTCTGTAGCTGATCGTTTTGTTGGGGGTGACAAAATTGCACAAGGGGAAATATTAATGAGAACTGGCTTTGTTTAAAGAGAATTAAGTTTTATAAAAACTATTGATTCAAGTGCGGCAATATATCTATGCAAAATTATTGCAAAAAGGGAGGAGAAACATACCACAGAATGAAACAGGTTGCTTTTTAGCAGAATGCAAGGTGGAGTTTTAGGGCTATAATGAATTTTCTCAAGGGTTCAGTGTAGTCTGCAAAAAAAGGAAATACGTCAGCATCCTTGTCAAGAAATTTCAGACAATTAAGTGTTAAAAATTCTGTATCACTATTCAAAACTGAGCATCTGAATGGAAAGCAGTTGCTTCATTCCTGCTTTCACTGAGAAACAGTTACTACTGTAGTCTATTCCACACTCTGTTGTACACCTTAACATTTGCTGATCTGATGCGGAGATCCTCTGAAACACTGGATCCAATTCATAAAAAAAGAGCTGCATGGTAATACTGGCAGAGTAACAACAGCATCATTTCAAATGTCATACAATGATTGAAGAGCACACAGAAATCAGAACAGACTTGTAAAGCTGGCCCTGTGATGAAAAGGGACAGAGCTCTGACTGAGATCCTGGTGACATTATTGTAACAGCACTGGAAGAGGCAGCTAGGGTTAGAGAAGAATGAAGGAATGGAGTCCACTCACCTCTCTTGGGGAGAGTACAGAAACCTGTACGTTCAGAGCACATAAGCACAGCATGATTTCCCTTGATGAAGTCAGAAAAAAAAAACTTTGACCATTGCAGAACTCACCTAAGGGTTGCTATAAGGAGCATACATGGGAAGAACAGGGACTCGAGCAGAAAAACCCATTCCTCCAAATCCTATTCACAGTGCCCTCAACCACACCTTTACCTTGATTATATCTCTTACACTTCCGTTCCATTTTTTATATCCTTACATCTCTCTACCACTCCTAGGTACAACCCTTTTACTATGCAACAGTATATTTATTTACACCCCTTTTTGCTATATAATTCTATTTTTATTCATGTTAACAGTGCTCTTTTCTACTGTAGCTTTTTCTACCACGTATACGTCATTTATGTTACTTTCAAATTTCTTGCATGTAAGCTAAGTTTGTTTTTTATCGCTGATTGCTAGAAAATATGTTCATGTATAGGCTGTTTCTCTACTGTAAGTTTGCCTCCGGCCTGATTTATGGCTGAGAAGGTCAAATGTTCCTCATACTAGGCGGTTTAACAAACTGAAATAAATAAATAGATTAAAATAAAAAAGCTGGGGGGTGATGATCAGCAGAGAAAACAAGCTCAAAAAAAGACTTGTGCCAGTTTGTACTATGCAACAAAGTACAGCATAGTGTAATGCAACTCAGTGTTCCACCTTTTCACTATATTCATAATATGATAATCTGGAAAGTGGTACAGCCTTAAGTGGAGACTCTGCTGATCACTACAAGCAAAGCAACAGTGGTGGCTATCAGGGAGCTAACTGAAATTCCAGGTGTACTTTCTCAATAACAGACTCCTCCCAACACACTCTGCCATGCAGTATGACTTGTACACTGCTCACTCAGTTCCACCACATTATGCAAGGGATATTGTAATCAAGGAAACTCAGTAGTATGTTACTCAGCTGTAAAGCTAATAAGCTCCTGTGAAGTGAAGGCACTAGGGTTAAGTCAGTGCACCAGCACTGCAACTTTGGAACTTCTCAAGGGTTTCAGCTGTTCCACTGTGCAACATATGCAGCAGTGAGGGGAGCAAGTGGGAGCACAATTATTCACAAGGTGCTAGCTACCAGTGCAGTTGTACTGCTTATCACAACCCTAGCCTATGGGAAAAGTGATGCATCAGGAATCCCAGTCACAACTGACAAACTGCTGGAACTTTCTAGTTTTACACAACTTTCAGGGATGCCTTGTCCAGTGCACTTACCTGTTAAACAAAACAGCATACAGGATTAAAGTATTTCCAGTTAAAAAAGGACTGTCACCAAAAAGTACATCAGCCCATGGTTTCATGACAGATCTGAAAAATAGGCAAAATATACATTTATAGCCATTTGAATGGCCAGAAGTATGCTAGGCTGAGAGTTCTTTAACACTGTGAATTGGCAGCATGACAGTACAGACCAGGACAAATGCTACATGTGGTGGTGTCCACAATTTAGAAAAAAAGTGTAAGAGTTGGGGCTCGGTGGCAATGGCAGAGCAACCATGAAACAGTAGTGTCAGGGACAGGAGAAAGAGGAATGCAGCTTGCACGTTCTGTCACCTCAAGTAATGATTTTTAATGACTAGAGTCTTCATCCAACACAGTATCTTACATTCATGTTAGGGTTATTTGTAGGCTGTGACTGAATGGATAAAGCCAAGAACTCAGGTGAAAGAAAGAAGAAAAAAAGAAGTTATGTACTCACCGTAACATTCCATCTGTGTTGCCCATTTTCATTCTTTAACATGTGCATTTGGTTCCCATCCTCGGAACTGACTCGGCTGCTATAATACCTCCTGGGAACCAAAAACTCTCAAGCTCATCCCTTACCCACAATGCATCTATCAACATTACCTCAGAACCAGTTTGTTGATAGAAAAAACAAATACTTTCATGGGGACTATATCTGGAACTGTAAACGTATACCAAAAAAGAGGTAATAATTTATTACCCATTCTTCCAGAAGTCAAGGGCAGGGGGCTTGCAGGGAGGGGAGCTGAGGAAAAATTAAAATGGACAACACAGATGGAACGTTATGGTGAGTACATAACTTCTTTATCTGATATTATCAATTTTCATTCTATCCTCAACATGTGGGACAGAGTCGCCAGCTACTTTATATCCTGGGTAAACGTAAGTAAGGATATTCCTGAGCACAGCTGAACCAAATGATGCTCTACTCCTGGAGACCACATCCAATTTGTAATGAGTAATAAAGGTATGGTAAAGGTCAGATGTCATCCATGGAAGCTCAAGACTGGAATACAGCTGACATTGCTATGGCTCTGGTTGAATGGGCTCTCAAGGGTTTTGATAAGGAAACACCCTATTTGGTACAAATGAATGAGATACAATTTGTGAGCCATCTGGCTAAAATTACTTTGGTAACAGGTATGCAAGAAAGGAGGCAAACAATTGGTCTGACTTCCTAAAATCTTTTGTTCTATGAAGATAGAATCTTAATTGTCTGTGAACATCCAGCAAATATAAGCAATATTCACCTTTGTTAGAAACGTTCGGGAAGAATACTGGCAGGTTAACACATTGGTTGATACTGGTCTCTAAAACCACTTTAGGTAGGAAGGAGGGAAGGGTCCTGAGCAAGACTATCTTTATGAAAAATCAGATATGGAGGTTTAGAAGACAAAGCTTGAATCTCTGAAATTCTTCTTGCAGAAGTTACTGCCACCAAGAAAATTTTCTAAGTTAGGGACTTAATACCACACTCATTTGCAGGTTCAAAGGTTGAGTGAGTGAGTGCTTGCAACACCCAATTTAGGTCCCATGGAGGAGTAGGACCTTTGTAAGGAGGCTTTAAAAGAAGAGTGCCCCTCAAAAAAGCTTTACAAGCTTCTGAGAAGTGATTATAGAGCCTTGAAAGCCAATGTGAAAATTGGATACAGCTGCTAATTGTACTCTGACTATGGAAGACAAAGCCCCTTCATTGAAAAGCGCAGCCAAAAAATGGAAAATATCATGAATTGGAGCCGACAAAGGTTCAATGTCATCCTAGAGCATCCAATATGCAAATTTATTCCATTTACTAGAGTAAAGCTTTTCTGTATAAGGCTTACAAGATGATAGCAATATCTGTCAGACAAGGGAAAAGAGGACAGGCTGTCTGGCTACTAATGGAGTTGGAGAAACCAAGCTGTTAGCTTGAGATTTGGAATGTCCGGATGAACCATGCCTGTTGGGTGAGACAGGAAATCTGGCATTAGTTCCAGAATACAAGGATGTCGAATTAGATGAGGTCAAAGGATGGGTAACCAAACCTGTCGAGGCAAATAAGGTACAATGAGGATAACTGTGCTCTTCAACCTGCTTGCTTTCTTTAGGAACTTGGGAATTAATGGAATTGGTGGAAACGCATATAGGAGATCAGGGGGCCAACTGTACAGAACAGCATCACTTTATAACACCCCCTCGGGGGGGGGGGATCAGTGCAAAACAATTGCTGTACTTGTTGTTTAGGGGACAGGCAAACAGATCTCAGCATGGTTGACCCCATCTTTGGAATATCCTTTCCGATACTTTCTGATTGAGGGACCATTCATGAGGTAAAAATATGCACCTGCTCAATTTGTCTATCACACTGGACTTCCCCGGAATGTGTGTTGCTATGAGAAAACGGTTGGATGAGATTGCCCATTGCCACATTCTGAGAGCTTCTCAACATACTGGGAATGATCTGGTGACTCCTTGTTTACTGATGTAACAAACTACTGACATGTCCGTTTGAATTGCGACTGTCCCTGAGGGAAAAGCATCTTGGAAGGCCTGCAATGCTAAAAACACGTCTCTCATCTTCTAGGACACTGACATGTAAATTGGCATCTACTGGGGAACAAGTGCCTTGAACAGTCCCTCCCAGACAATGCCCCCCCCCCCCCAGCTGAGAAGCATCCATGGTCACTGTGGCCTTGGGGCTGAGGGAGAATGAAAGGATGACATTGCAAAACTTGATCTGATTGAATGCACCATGTAAGATATCTTTTGAAGATACTGGCGATTATAATCTGTTGACATTTTTTCATAAAGAGTGGACCACTGTGTTGCAAGCAGCCACTGTAAAATTCTTATGTGAAATCTGGCCAAGGGGGCAAGTGTTATCGATTCTGCCATAGACCCCAGCACCTGAAAACTAATTTTGCTGGGATTTTGTTGCTGTTGATTATTTTCCTGACTTGAAACTGGATTGTCTCCAATCTTTGTGGGGGAAGGGAGGCAACTGCGGTCTTTGTTTCTAAGGAAGCCCCTATTAAATCCAGTGTTTGTGTTGGCTCCAGATGAGATTTTTCATAATTTATGGTTATGCCCAGGAAACAGCATGTTTGGAGAACTTTTTCTCTTGCCTCTAGTAGTCAATGTCTGGTCATGGCGGTGATGAGGAAGTCATCCAAATATAGAAACACCTGGAATCCTTGCAGTCTCAAGTGAGCTGCTACTACTGCCATGCATTTGGTGAACACCCTGTGGGTTGTGATGAGGCCAAAGGGCAGTACTCTCAACTGGTAGTGACTGGCTCCCAACCAGAAGCGCAAGAACCTTTTGGATCATCTTTATGTGGTAGTATGCATACTGAAGGTCTATCGCTGGTTTGGCACCTATGTCTTTAATGGACACAGACAACCTGTAAATGGTTCATCTCCCAGGCCCTAGCTTGTAAAGGTTTCATCTCCAAAGCCCCTGCTTACATTTAAGGGTATCAGAACTTGTCAGAGACTTGTGATGCATGGCTAGGCTTAAAAAGGCCCTTGTGGTCATTAGCCTATTAAACACCTATGAATCTAGGAACTTAATTGAGCACATCCAGTCACCCTGTTCCAAAAAAGGAAAAATAGACTGAACCATGACCATCTGGAATTTGGTTTGCCATACAGATTTGTTTAATTTGTTGAGATCCAAAATTGGTCTCCAGCCCCCTGTCTTTTTTGGCATTAAAAAGAACCTTGAGCAAATCCCGGATTCTTTCTGGTCTGGTGGGACCGCCTGGATGACTCTCTTTTTCTAGCAGCTTTTATATTTGCATTGCTGCTTGTTCCCTTTGACTGGGTGGAAAATCTGTGATTGTTTTCTAAGTGGATGGAGGAAGGGAAAATGGTATAATCTAACCTCTGGATATTTCTCTGCACCCATGTATCAGAAGTTATTTGAAGCTAGGCTATCTGATGCAGGGATGAGCGACCCCTGACTATCTCCAGAGGAGGACAATTGGGCCTCCTTTCAGGAGCGCTGAAGGGTTTACCAAAGAAAGAATCTCTGTACCCTTGGTTTTGCAGACCCCCTCTGCCACGAGGGTGGCATCTCCCATTAGAGTTCACCCCTCTGCCATTGGGGGAACCACCACCATGTGTGTCTTAAGAAGACCCTTGGGATTTCCTGAACCACATTTTTCCACTGATGCACTGATTTTCTAAAAAGGATCTTCGAGGAGTGGAAAAACATACTCCCACAGCAGAAAGAGATTTCCCATTTTTCTTACACCCAGTCAATGTGTCTAACTTTAGGGCCAAATAAGGATATGCCATCAAAAGGAGCACCGATGAATGAAGACTTAAAGGTCAACGTAAAAATCACAGAAGCGCATCCAAGTGTGTCTCCTTATGGCAATGCCTGAACGCACTGCTCTGGTTATTCCTTCAGTTACATGAGAAACGAGCCTCATGGATGGATGGATTAGAAATTGAACTTAGGGTGGCCAACTGAGAGGTAACAGACTCCTCAACCTCTTCAGAAATGGCTCCTGAGAGGGTATCTGATAAGTTCTTTAATCAAATCCCTCTGAAGTCTGGTGAAGTGTGCCAGGTAGTTCAAGGACTGTAAAGCAAAGGCTGTTGAGACAGACTCACTTCCCAAATCTATCCATCATTTGAGACTCCTTGGTTGGAGGATGGATAGAGGAACTTTCCTCTGATAGTTCCTTTTTTGTGGCTGCTGCCACGACCATGTCATCCACAGACAAAATTTTGTCCAGAATGGCTTATCCTTGGGGGCAGTGATAATTTTGTCAGGTCTCCCGGAGATCGTCTCAGTGGAATCTGGGGTCTTCCATACCCACTGAGAGATCAACTCAATGAGCTCATCGGCAGGTGGAGTGACCGAGGAAGTAGAAGGATGGGTACCAAAGGCATGCAGGTACACTGATTCCTCAGATGAAGGATTACTGAACTTCCAATCACCTCTCTGCTTAAGGATTTCTAGGATGTCTCCAAATGAGACATCAGGAGGTGTCCGTGGGGACCCTTTGCCCTCATCAAAATCCGTGTCTTCGGTGAGATTCTTCTGGAGAATCCAAGTGCTTCCTCTTGCACTTCTTCATAGGGAACTTCTTAGTGGGGTGTTTTGAGGAGGTGTCAGAAGAAATGGGGGGCATCCTGCTGGGAAACCTAAGGGTTTGGTACTCGCTGTCCTGGTGGAAGCAAAGGTTGAGGTTCTGAACGAAACTGTGCAGAATTGGCTGTTCTGAGAGGGATGGTAGTGATGAGTGACTGAAGCAGACATGGCTCTCTCCACAGTCTGAAAAGCAGATCCCCCCCAGACAGGAAAGGATGTACCTCAGAGCCATGGTGCCTCTCCACCCTAAAGAGATCCCACCTGAGGCAGAAGCCAGAGCCAAGCTGATCCGTGCCAAAGCCCCGAGGTGCAGAGTCAACTCCAGCCCCTAGGAACCGACGGGACAGATATGGCTCCAAGAGATCTCTGGTTCCAAGTGAACCAAAGAGCTCAGAGAAACTGTCAGATCCAGAGGTAAGGATGTCTTTGGATCCGATGCATTTGGTACCGGACAGCTCAGAACCTGGTCTCTGAAGCTTCTGGTGAAGTCAGAGGAGGAATTAAAGGAGGAGTAGTTGAAGAATGAAGTCCCTGACCTGTTGGGGGTAGGAACCAAGGTGGTCTCTGTCACACTTTGATCCCAGAGAATTTTCCTCACCAATCTCTCCACATCTTCTTCATTGAGACTTCTGGAAGAACTAGTGGAGAAGAGAGACAGAGATCTGGATCTTTCCAAAAAGGAAGAAGGAAATTGATCTAGAAAAGGTCAACTGCAAGTAAATATCAAGTCCTAGGTATGACAATTGTAGTAGATGAATCTTTGATTTGAGGCATCAATTCCGAAGAGCTCTTCACCGAAACATGTCTTTTTCTGCTAAATCGGAACCAAAGATAAGGTCAGATCCAATGACTGACTGGAAGTTGCAACTGAAGGAGAAGTCAGGGTCTTAGGACTTCTCTTCTTAGCTTTCTCTGAGACCTTTGAGGAGGAAGAACAGGCAGGCCTAGATGCATCCAATTTAACTTTTCATCTATCTTTAGGTAAGGAAGTTCCATGTATGGCCTCTCAGAAAGAGGTGGGAAGAAGTCCTTTCAGAATTAATTTATTCTTTCTCTCAACAAGATCACGATGACTGAAGGAGTGGCAAATTAAGCAGTCCTCCTGAAGAGGAGGGGCCCCAAACAATATATGCATAGAGAATGTGAGTCAAGAGTAGGGAATTTTGTGACCACATTTCTCACAGCACTTAAAGCCCGCCAGGCCTTTTTCTTTGTCTGCCACTGAAGCAACTACACACACCACACAAGCTCTCCTTAAAAGGTTCAGTGTAAAGAAAGTAAAATAGTAAAACAGTTTTTTTTTTTTTAGGGCAATATCAACTATGATACTTAAAGGCCACACAAAGTGTAGAGGAGATAGGAGGGAAGATATCAACGATTATATCCAAGAGCTATATGAAAGTGTAGAAGAGACAAAGATAGGTTTAGAAAAGGGGATATTAGCAATAGTATCAAAGAGTACAAATGTATGAAAGGGTAAGGAGTTATTTTAATAAAGAATGAAGAATTTAACACTTATAATAGAAATAAGTCACTTAACTGGCTTGAGAGGAATGGCATCACGTCTAATTCGTGACGTGGCAAATGAGATATGAGGTAATTAGGATAGGTGCACTGTGGGTAAGGGATGAGCTCAAGAGTCTTTGGTTCCCACGAGCTATTGTAGTGACCAAGTCGGTTCCGAGGATCAGAACCACACTCGCATGTTGAGAACAGAATGAAAATTGACAACAGATTATATGTTAGTCTGCTTGATGATAATGAATGTTCCCTAACCACCATCTACCATCTAGACAGAAGAGAACCACCAGGGACAAAAGCAATTGGACAAATAGCTCAAAACTGTCTGCTTGGGGATGACATGATTGACCGACCTCGATGCTTTGCCAGAGATGGACTGCATCTGTCAGCCCTGGGTTTCTGGATATGGGCTAAGGTGCTTGCCACCCCTACAGTGCCTTTTTTAGGCGATGTTCCAAAGACCAAATTACCACCATAACAGCTACAAATAAATGCAATCTGAGGGTCATGCTGCTCAATGCTAGAAGTCTAAATCTCAAGATGCACTTGCTTGAAGCACTCCTCAAAATGGAGACCTGGTTTAAAGCAGCAGAAAGCACCCCTGCACTACCAGACTATAACTCATTCCACAACTTTCGGCACCAGAACATGGACCGAAGCTCCAAAGGCGGTGGTGTCTCCATATTCATAAAGGATATGCACACCTCCAGACTAGTAGCCTGGTATAACGCATCTGAGATACTTCAGGTACAATTAACATTGGTTAAGACGACGGATTCAGGTCATAGCCTGCTACAGGTCCCCAACTATGTCCCAAGGCTCTCACTCCACATTCTTAAGCACCCTGGAAACTATTAGGGTCCAACCCAACACTCTCATACTAGGTGACTTCAACTACCCCTCCATCAACTGGGAAAACTACTCATGCACCAATACACTGGCCCAACGCTTCCTGGAATTCATCAATTCCAATGCCCTGGACCAGCTCATTCTTACCCCCACTAGAGGAAGCAACATCCTTGACCTGGTTATTACAAACATGGGCAACCATTGCTCTACACCAATAGTCAATTCCTCACTGGTTAGATCCGACCACAAACTAATCACCATGGAAATCCACATCTCACCCCCGCAAAGGTAACCACCATGAAAAACTTCTCCAAAGATGACTTTGGGCTCCTAAAAACAGAGGTGACTAACTTCACGGTACCCATGTCAATGGAAAATAGATGCACGACTGCCGAATCATACACCAATGCACTGTATGCACTGTACGGAGTCAGGGGAGATAGTGACTTTTGAAAGTGACTGCTTTATAGTCGGGTCTTACCAGGGAGGATGATACTGTAGGGGTGCTGCAGTGGTTACTCATGTTGGTTAATACCAAGTCCAAGATGTTATCACCTCTTGTGGAGGTATCGACTAGCTGTTCCAAGGCATTTGCACTGATAAAAATCGAGGAATCTCTGGGCATTTGTGTTCTGGCATGAGTAGATTGTCCAGTCTATGGTTGGGTAATAAAAGTCCCCGTGGATCAGGGTAAAGGGTTGAATCTTGATAGATTTGAAGAGGTCCAGATTGGTGGAGTGGGCATCTTGAGTCACATTTGGGGGCCTGTAGCTAGCTATAATTTAAACAGGGGTCTTATCAATGGTAAACTGCACCTGGAGTGTCTCCTGCGCGTCATACTGTTTGACCAGCCTGGAGGTGTGTGTGTCTTTAATGTATATATTGAAACTCCACCTCCTTTGGCTTTGCTGCCCACAGTTTGGGGTATGAATGTGTGATAGGATGAGTAACCAGGTAAGGCTGGGGTGCTCTCCACAGCTTAGAAGTAGGTTTCTGTGACTACACAAATGTCAGCATCTTCCAGGTTTAAGACTGTTTGCAATTAGTGCAGTTTCATGTTTAGACTCCTAGCGTTTAGCAGCATGACCTTTAATTTGTGTTTTATTGAATTTTTTATGTTGGCAGTATTGACCTCATGACTTTTCCTAAAAAAGGCACTATGGGGGAGGCAATTGCCTTTGCCAGAAGCCTGAAGCCCAAGTGAGACAGATGCAGGCCATCTCTAGCAAAGCATTGTGGTCTGTCAATCATATCTTCCCAGGCTGTCAGGTACTGGATCCCCCTGGAATGCCACCAGAAACTAAGCCAATTGTTAAAGTCAATCATTTTCTGTTTGTATTAAATATAGCTGGTTTAGATTACAATTTCCACTTTCTAGTAATTGCTTTTCCTGGCAGTCACCAGAATTAATCTTAACAAGGTCTTACTGTGCCTAGGTAATTCAGCTCCTGTATCCCAGTTCAAAAAATCATTTCCTTGGCTACACTCATTTGCTTATCCAGTATTCCTGAGAGAGCACTCTGTAGGGAATTTTTAAAGTCTGCCAATTCATTACACTCCCAAAACATATGCTCCCAATTAACTCTTTCTTCCCAAATCATACCTCAAACATCTGCCATCTATTTGTGGAAAAATTCTTTCAAGCCTGCTTCGGGTACCTAACTATCTATGCAAACACTTCCAAACAAAAATTTAAAATTTTCTAGACTTTGTTGCATAATTGGAATCTATACATATGTCTTTCCATTGTTTCCTCGTGAATTGCTTATCAAATCTCTATTGCCAATCTTTTCTAACTTCATCTGACTGATTCCTATGGTTATACAATATTTTATATGACCTATTGTTCTTGATTCAACTAAAAATCTCTCCCAGAGAAGATCTTTCACTTAGAATCCCCCTACCCCTTTCTCTTTGCCTATATTCTGATATCAACTGCCGATAGAGAAGGTAGTCTCTAGCCTGCAGTCCAAATGTCTTCTTGGCCTGTTCCCATTCTATTACCTTTCCCTCTCTAGTTATTTGCTCCCAGTACCTTGGTTTGTTTGCCAGTTTTCTCCAGTAAATTCCAGCCCTCTCCTGCCTATTCTCTGTACCCCTAATTGCAATCATCTCTATGGCAAAATCTTTCTCTATTCTCCTGTTGGCTTTGTTCTTGGAATACTTTCTGAATTTTTATTTATTTTTTTATTTTACATTTGTTTACTGGGAAAGTCCATTTTCAGCAGAGGATCGGAAGCAAAGCTCCAGGACATACAGAGAATACAAAGCATTTCTAAAAATTACAAAGTTACAAAATTTATACAGAAATTAAAACAAACCAATAGTTTAAGATTGCAGTTGGAAGGTACAAAAATCATACAGACAAAAAAGATTGAACAAATAGCTCTATATATAGTATTTACAGGATTGGACAGTATATACAAGTTTGAAATGAAAGACATGCTAATGAAACTGTTTAGTGAGAGTGTAGAAGAGATTAGCAGAGTTGTCAGTTAGGGTACCATCTAGTGAGCTTGGAGTAAATTAGATAATGATGAAGTCAGTTAGGTAGCTTGGTTTAGTCCAAGTCAGTTATCTGGCCAGTCAGTCGTTCAGTCCAAGTCAGTTATTTAGCCAGGTTCAGTACAAGGGCAGATACATGTAGTATGGGTGGGCTTTTAGTAGTTTTTTTAATAGAACTGAGTTAGTGTTGGATTTAATTTTTAGTGGTAGGGTGTTCCAGGTTTTGGCGATACTGCAAGAGTAGAGGGATTCTCCAGCATAGTTTTTGCTTTTTGTCATTTTTATTAGTGCCTTACTGCTAGAGAGAAGAGTCTGTTTATTATAGTGAGAAAGTAAGTTATTTAGGGCTGGTGTTTTTTCAGGCTGGCTTATTATTTGGTGGGCCATTTTGCGCTGGTTGCATTTTAGTAGAGAGGGGAATTCAAGCCATGAAAGTTGTCTGAGAGTGTGGCAATGGTGGGATCTACAGTTGGCGCCTGTAGCAAACTTTGCAATTTTACTAAAACAAGTTTCTAGCTTAGTTATATCTGATTTTCTCAGATTGGTAAAGATATGGGGATAGGTATTGTAATGTTGAAATAAAGTGGGTTCTGGCAATAGTGGCTCTGGTATTGGTGGTGAGACAGTGTTTGCTCCTGTACAGACAACCTAGTTTTTTGTGTACTTTTTTATGGCTTGGGCAATATCAATGTCAAATATCATGTTCTGGTCAACTGCAACTCCAATAACTTTGTATTAGAAACTGGAGTTATGATGGTGTTACTGACAGAGGTAATTTTGAAGGGGAGTGTCAGGGGCTCTAGTAGGGTGAAACAGGATGAGTTTAGTTTTCTCAGGATTCAGTATTAGTTGAGCATTAGATAGCCAAGACTGTATAGCCACAAAAGACTGTTGAGTTACTTGTTCTAGTTGTTGGACAGTAGGAGTTGCACATATTAGGGTTGAATCATTTATGTACTGTACGAGTGTGGTGTCTTTAGTGGTTGTACAGAGGTTGTTTGTGAATACGGTAAAGAGGAGAGGGCCGAGAATAGATCCTTGTGGAACTCCTAGAGTGATGGGCAGTAGTGGAAAGAGGATTTACTGCAATTTTACTGCTTGTTGACGGCCATGCAGATAGTCTTGAAACCAGGTTATAACTAGCTGGCTAAGTTTTAGACCAGCTAGGACATTTAAGAATTTGGCATATGATACGGAGTAAAATTTTTTGAAAGATCAAGGAAAACTAAGGAGACTAGACTACCTTCATTATGGAGCTGGTTCACAAAATTGGTAAAACTCACTAGGGCTGTAGCAGTGCTGTAATTAAGTTGAAAATCATGTTGTGAGGGAGTTAGGAGATTTTTAATAGATATTGTAGAAGTTGTGAATGAATGCATTTTTTCAGAATTTTAGAAAGGGGAGATAGTATGGCTATGGGACAATACATAAGTCAGTTGAGTTGCCACCTTTGTGAAGTGGAATTATGTGGGCAGTTTTCCAGAATTTGGGCATTTTCTGCTCTGAGATAGAGCGGTTTACTAATATAGAGACTGGGACTGAGATGGCATTGGCTGCTATTTTCAGATATTCTGCTGGCAGGTTATCTGCAACCAGAGTAGCTGGCTTGAGTTTTTTTAAGAAATTTTTTTTTTTACAAAATCAGTAGGGACTGGTTGAAAGTTAAAGTTGTTGAGATTATCTAGTGGTGGGGGTAATGGGGGGGATGAAGAGAAGTTGGTATTTAAAAGGTCTAAAATGGATGCAATAAAGTGTTACACTGGGTTGGAATACCGTCCTTTGTATTAGGTAAGGTTGGGATTGGAGTGGTGATTTGACCTGGATGTAGTATTTAATATAATATAAAGAATATAATATTCTTTATGGCTGTTATTCTCCTTAAGGATCTGCATCCAAAATCCCACCATCATTTCTTGAATTTTACCCATTTCATCATCATCCCTTCCATCTCCACTTTGAATTATAGCTTTCTGGTTGTGCTGTGCATATGAACTTTAACTGTGTCCCTCTAAAATATCCCTTTAAATCAGGTAATCCTAAACAACCTTATTCTGCTGGAAGGATCAACTTATCTAACTTGACCCTTGTCCTCTTCCCCTCCCAGATAAATTGCTTCAAATCTTTATTACGTATTGTCCATCAAGTTCTCTGGTTGTTAACAATATGCTTGGCATGTATATAAAATTAAAGGGACTAAACATTTTCAATGCCCGTGCCTTCTTATTCTCAGGTTTTATATCATCTTTTGTTTACTATCTTGTCGCATATCTTTATCTGCCATAACAGAATCCTTTTTTACTCCCTACTCCTAAATATTTTATTTTATCATGTCCACATGTGGGTACATAGTTTGCAGCTATAGCCTTTGTTTTTTACCTTCATTAATTTTTTTATCCCCAAAAACCTTGAAACTGTCTCAAGATGTTCCACAGCACTGAGAAGCACTTTTCTGGTTTTATCAGGCAGAAAATAATACTGTCTGCAAATAAAGCCAACTTGTCTGGCTCACAACTTGTCAGACAGGAACCCTCCCACTTTATTTTTTGCCTCCAATCTCTCAGACAGCCTCCTAATTAATATCATTATTGTATTAGGGAATGCAAATACTTTAACTACTTTACTCAAAATCCCAGCTTACTCTGTTGAATGCTCTCTCTAAATCAAGACCAACTACCAGCAGTATTTTCTCACACTCTGCTTCCCTCTGGATCATCATTATTCAATTAATGTTGCAAATGACTGCATCCCCTCCAAAAAACCAAACTGATCCAGATTTATCAGTTTTTGCAACACCTTTACCACTCTTTTAGCTACTATAGACAAACACTTTAGTCATGGTTTCAAACTGAAATGGGCCAATATAAAGCTGGGACTGATGTGTCTTTACAGTCTTTTGGTATCACAAATACCACAAATTTCTTCCAGGATGTTGGTGCTTCCCCTCCTTTTAAAATATTGTTAATTAAAATCTTCTAGATCTTTAACACTTTCTTCCCTCAAGATTCCAAACTTCAACAGGAATACCATCTATTCCTGGAGATTTTTTTTCTGTAGATTGACTGTACTTCACTATTTTTATCTCATCTCCTCCTCCTATCTTAGCTACCAATTGTTGAGCCTCATCTGCCTCTAACGTTGGTATACTAAAGTCTTGCACATATATTTCCATTTATGCTGTTTCTTGATTTTCCCCATTCCCCTGCTTTATACAATTGTTTATAAAATTTCTGATATATCTCTAATACCTCTATGGAATATTGCGTTATTTTTCTTGCTATAGGCTCCCTAACCCTGGCAACAAGCCTTTCTACTTTGTTGATTAAGTTGTTGTGCCAAAAAAAATTGCGCTCTGGAGTTATCAAAAAACAACTGCTTAACAGCAATCTTTATAAACTCATGCATATTATCTAGACACTCCCTTATTTCCTTTTTAGCACTCTGTAGTTGCACCTCTTTTTTGTGAGACTCCCCTTATTCTGCAATACTTTAACTTTTGTTAGCACCTCTAAATTCCTGTTACTTCTTAACCACATCTCTTCTCTTTTATTTCTACCCTATTTTAAAACTCCACTTTCATTTTTTTAAGATTCACTAGCTATAACTTCTGAAGAAATTTCAATCTTCCCTAATAACTCTCAAATAATTTTCCACTACCAATTCCTTAAATTCCTCTTTTTTAATGTTTAGGCGGGGAAGCACTAATGTCTCATCTATAAGTCATTACTCTGCATTTTTATTTTAGTTATTGGGGCAGGATTTGAAACATTTACTGATGTCTGTCAAAGTTTTCAATTAAATGCACTTGTTCCTGTGAAATATAATTTCTGTCTAGACTAGCCCAGTTACTGTACCTGGGGAATAATATGTAAATTCTCTCAGAGTTCCTACTACTGAATTCACATTTCCATACCAAATATTTTCACATTTATTCAGAAATCTAGCCTCTTCAGTTATATCTTCTCTTCTAGATCCCTCAGACACATCCTCACAGTTACAAATCAAGTTCCAGTCCCCACCTATAATTAATTCCCTACTGAAATCTAATTATTTCTCCCCAAAATTTTCTTTTAATAAAAGTCCTACTTGGGATATAAATACATGCCAGCATAATCCTCCCCCCTTGCCAGTAACCTCCTAACTACAACAAATCTACCATTATTATATTTTCCCTCTTCTATTACCATTAGAGCTCCTCTAGCAATTAGTATAAGTACTCCCCTTTTACTTTGTCCCTGATACTGTACTGAATATCCATCCTGAAGTCGTTTATCAAATGCACATGCTTCTTTCCAAATGTGTATCCTGTATCACTATTTGCAGTCTGCATTTCTTAATATAATTCAATATTCTTACCTTTTTGTCTATACCTGGGAGGCCATTCACTTTCCAAAATAATACAGAGAGTTAACCATTAAGACAAGTTATTATGCCCACCTACTATATATATATATATATATATATATATATATATATATATATATATATATATATCAGCTTTTTAGATGTCTATCTTATAGCTTTTGTGTTACATGTGCCCACTAATGTTTGGCAGGTTGATCTTTTATACAGTTTTTTCTTGTCATCTCCATTTGAAACCATGTTACATTTTCCAAGACTGTTTTCATGAAAACCCTCCAACAAAAAAAAAAAAACAAAAGAAACCCCAAAACATACAACCAAGGCACTACCATAGCCTGCTAACTTAAAAGCACACACACAAACTATGTACATATTCAAATAATAAAGTCTAACCCTCATGACAGGAACAATTGTCCCAAAATGACAATTACACCCACAAACATTCACTAACCTAAAATAAAGGTTGTCCGTGCTAAGCCACATATTACAGCCTGTGCTTCTTCTTACACTAACTGCTTTCGGATCTTGTCTTATCTTTATTCCCAATACCTTTAACCTTAAAAATGTGCTCTGGCTTTTTATTGCCTACCCCTGTAGTCAGCTTATCTACATGGAAACATAAGAATAACATGTACCACTGCAGACTTCTCAATGCATACTGAATATTTATTTGAAAATGAAAAACGTTTCATTACATTCAAAGTTCTCATATTTACTTTTTAAAAATGTGCTCTGGCTTTTATTGCCTACCCCTGCAGTCAGCTTATCTACATGGAAACATAACATGTACCACTGCAGACTTCTCAATGTATGCTAAATATTTATTTGCCAACGGAAAACTTTTCATTACATTCAGTGTTCTCATATTTACTTGTTTACACAACAAATTACTAGATTAAGCAAGGGCCTTAATCCACACATTCACCAATGCAAAAGTAAGAGAAAACATATCAACTCTATATATATTATACTTCTGCACCCTAATCCCCACCTCAACAACCCCAGATTACTGCATATTAACTTAAACATGCTTTTGTCCAGCCTTTCTTCTCTTTTTACATAGTAATGCCTACATTTCTTAAAATTAAAAAAGAAAAAAGGTACTTGTTTACTTTTGTAGCCGTATCACCTATAACAAAAACTGACAATGTTTTAATATATAACATGCAATTTATATCATGAAATATTTTACAGAAATACTAAGAACAAAAATCTTTTACTTAGTTACTTTTTTCTTTCCTTTTAGTGTCCTTCCAAACATCGATGACATGAAGTGATGTATATGCTTTTTAGTCCCCCACAAAGTTTAACAAAGTCAAGAGAAGTCCTGTCTTTCCACTTTTTCTTGTAAAGCCATATTTCACAAATGTGATTAATGCTTTATAATCTAATTTATTCAATAATTTCAGTGTTGCTGGACTTTTCTGTTCATCTCCATATCTCAAACCCAGTCTCCGTTTCAAGTCCAAGGTACTCCATACTCCATGCTCTATGTAACTCCTCTGCTTTGTTTCTCTCTCAAGCATTTTCCTTTGGAATATTGGAATAGGTTTCACTAGTGAAGTACTTCTGAGCTTTATCATCATAAGAATGGAAAGCGGAGTTGCCTTCTGTTGGATGACTCACTTGTTGTTCAGACTTTTGTATTTCCTCCTTATTCTGTTCTGCATCAAAAAATAACTTTGATCCTCCAGGAAAAACTATTATGAAGACAGCTGGACATACAGCAGCTTTAATCTCACACCTGCCTCTCAACATTCTCCGACTGCTGGGATCAATTTGCTTCTCTTCTGTCTGGTGTATAATCATTTTCCAGAAACACTGTCTCCAATTTTTAATACTTTACCCTTCTGCCACAGTAATGTCAATGTCAACGCTTTCTGTTGGTATGGTTGCATCTTTACTAATACAGGTCTTGGCTGCTTTCTCTTGGCAAGATTTGGAGTATGTACACAATTTGCTCTTTCAATTAACAACTCTTGCCGTGGAATAACAGTCCAGTCACTTATTTGTGCTTTCATAAAATTAATATGATCTGTTCCTTCCAGTTTCTCTAGTACAGCAGAACATTCCAGGTATTCCCTGCATGCTCTGTCATCTTAACTGTACCAATTTTTTTAATCAGCTTTTCTTGAGCAGTCTCCTACTCAACCAGCTTTTTCTTTATTTCAAACTCTGATTTGTGTAGTTTTATCAGTTCATTTGAAAAGCTATTAAAAGCTTCTTCCATTTTTCCAACCTTTTGTTATTTGAGTTGATCTGCTCCTTCAGTGATTCATTTATTTTAATGTCCCCTGAGCATATCTGATTTACTTTTTCCTTTAGATTACTGGAAGCCATGTTTTGTATCCAAGCTGGAGTCTGAACTGCTTTTCGCTGAACATCTGCATGAATCATCCCAGTCAGTGTTTTTTGCTTCATCTTTTCTAGTTGATTTTCTTTCAGGTTCTTTCTGTTTCTTCTTTGTTGGAATCCAGGCAGTGTACTTACTATCCAGAAAGTAACTAAATTTACTATAACTGGACTGGCAGAGTTACTGGCCCTTATCTCTCAGTTTCCTTTTTCATACTGGGAGAGCTGAAATTAAGCTGTCGATCAGTGTACAGCCATCTTGGAAGATCATTACCCTAATTTTCTTACATGCATCTCTGTTCCGATATTTGTCAAATATTTGAACTGTATACTTTTATGGCAAATGGTCCAGAGGTCATGGCTGCAAAAGGTCTGTCAACTAGCCCACCTGCCCAGTTAACAAACTGAAATGAACAGATTTTAGAAATCTGTTCCACTAGTTGTAACAAGCATTTTGCTATACACAGCCTGCACTCCCTTTCCCCTGCTACTTACCTAATCTCACTGTAACATGTCAGTAAGGGGGAAATGCAACAGTTGCTTCCATTTAAAAGTAGTACTGTTCCCACTTCTGAGGCTGTGCGACCTAGGTGTGAGAATATGCAGCAGTGGGGAGGCACAGTCCCCAGCATCAGGTGTAATGTATATTTACTACTACTAAGTACAAAGAAAACTTCCTGCAAGAATAAACTGCAGAAATAACAGAATCAATATATTAAACTAAATAAAATTCATCTTGCACTCATGATACATGTGCCTTCTCTACAGAGTCTGCTTCAATCTCTCATACTACAAATTATGAAACTGTGAAAAAAGTATCTGGTTAATTCCATTAGAAACTCATTGCAATCTACTGGCCACACTACAGATTACAAAATATTAGCAAATTACTACAAATTTCACTGTCTAAGAGATGTCACCTGACTCTGTTTTACAGATTCACTGTCAAAAACGCAGTCACTTAAAATGTGTAGTATGTTGCTAACGTGTCCAATAAAATATTTTCATTCACATTCCTCTACATTTTACTTATTTCTGCACTCTCTTACGAGTTGCAGCCAACACCTGACGACACATGGACAGCCACTGATATCTCCTGAGTTTTCAAGGAAAAGAAAGGTAAATGGAAGTGGGTTGCCAGGTCTTTCTTCAGTACTACACACAAGCACTCACATCAATGGATCAGAGTTCTCAGTACAACAAATGCATGTCTTTAGAATGTAGAAGGAAATGGTAACACCTGTAGCAAACCTGAGCAAACACAGGGATGTACATGCACACTCTGCACATAAGAACCCCAGACAAGAAAGTACAGTTGTGTACACTTAGCATAAATGTAGATGTTTGAGTGTCTTCACTGTTGCAGTCATCACATTTGGGTTATCCCTGCTGGGGTAGCCCCTCAGCCAGCCTGAATACCAGAGACTTAGTATTTCTGCGTTGGTTGCTGTCGCTTGTAGACTGAAGTCAGGGTTGTCAGTGTTATAAAGGAAGGCAGCAGACACTACTACATCAGTTTTTTTGCCCATACTGGTCAGGAACCTCCAAAGTAGGAGGCCAGGCTCTGGTGGCAGGACCCCACCAGTAAAGAAAATACCAGTATGTCCCTTGTAAAGAAAGGAGAACAACAAGGAAGAATGGTAACAAAAAGAAAAAGGGGAAAAGAAGGAGGGAAACCAGGACTGCAACAGTGAAGACACTCTAACATCTACATTTATGGTAAGTGTACACAACTGTACTATGTTCTTCGTGTTTCACTGTTGTAGTCATCACATTTGGGTAGATTTCCAAAGCTGAGGAAATGGGTGGAGGCAGTCAAGGAAGCTAGGGGCTGGCTAGCATGCCCTGCAAGACTGCAGAGGCAAAACCTGCCCTGGATTTAGAAAAGATAAGCAGGTGGTAATGTTTGGTAAAGGTGTGAATAGAAGTCCAGGTGGCAGCCTCCAGATGTCCCTGGTGGGGACTCCTCTGAGGAATGCCGCAGAGGTGGAGGCTGCTCTGGTGGAGTGGGTCCTGACCCCCTTGGGGGGAGGCTTGCCATGCTGTTTGTAGCAGAAATGGATGCAGTGTGCTATCCATTTAGAAATGTTTGTTTGGAAATGGCTTTGCCCTCTGCCCCTGAAGTAAAGCTAACCAGCAGTTGATCAGATTTTCTGAAGGGTTTAGTCCTGTCCAGATTGTATCTGAGATGTTTGTGCACATCTAGAGAGTGCAGAATCCTTTCCCCCTTGTTTTGAGGGTTAGGAAAGAAGGTTGGCAAATGGATGGATTGGTTGCCACACTGGATACCACCTTGGGCACGAAGGATGAATTAGTTCTGAGGGATACCCTGTCTGCATGGAAGATGATGAAGGGTTCTACTGCCATGAGTGTTTGCAGCTCAGAGACTCTTCTGGCTGAAGTGATGGCCAGGAGGAAGGCAGTCTTCCAGGAGAGAAATTGTAGCTCTGCAGAAGATACTGGTTCAAATGGAGGCAGGGTGAGCTTTTCCAAGATAAAGTTAAAGTCCCAAGCTGGTGTTGGTGCCCTTCTGGGGGGCCTCAGGTTTGTAACACCTCCGAGGAACTGCTTGATCAGAGGGTGTGAAAAAAGAGGCTGCTCAGTGGGAAAATGAGTGGAAATAGCAGAGGCATGAATTTTATACAGGAGAAAAAGAGATCACTGTGTAGTAGGTCAGCTAAATAATCCAAGATGAGAGGGATGGAGGGCTGCATTATATTGCCCCCCTTAGCCTGGATCCAGGTGCAGAACCTTTTCCATTTATCTGCATAAGACTTTCTGGTGCTAGGGCCTATGGCCTCTCGGATAATATCCAGCACCTGTTTACTGAAGAGGGCAGATTGGTCAGGGGTCAGGTTATAAGCCATGCTGCCAAATTGTGTGTCTACAATTGGGGGTACATGTATTCCCCTTCCCTCTGTGTTAGGAGGTTGAGAATCTGAGGAAGATTCCATGGGGGGAGTGGGGACAGGTTGTGCAGCAAGGGGTACCAGTGCTGTCTGGGCCAGTCTGGGGCTATGAGGATGGTCCTTGGTTTTTCCTTCCTTATTTTGAACAGTACCATGGGAATGTGAGGGAGGAGGAGGAAAGGCATAGACTGAGAGGTTTACCCAGGGGAAGGACAGGGCATCTACTTTCCATGCCATACAGTGATGCTCCCTCATGCAGAATTTGCTGAGCTGATGGTTGGTGTGGGAGGCAAAGAGGTCGACCTCCGGGGTTCCACATTTTTGAGTTATTAGTAAGAAAGTGTTGCTGTTGAGCAGTCACTCATGGGGCTCCAACAGTTTTCTGCTTAATTGGTCTGCCAGGGAGTTGAGAGAGCCTGGCAGGTATTGTGCTAACAGGTGTAGATGCATGGAAGAGGCTGTGAACCAAAGGGTCATGGCCAGCCTGCACAGCGGGTAGGAGTGAGTCTCTCCCTGCTTGTTGATGTACCACATCACTGAGGTGTTGTCTGTTTTGATCAGGGGAACCCCTGGAGAGAGAAGGGGTTTGAAAGCTATCAAGGCCTGCTACACAGCCATCATCTCTTTTAGACTGATGTGCAAGGGGAGTTGCTGTGGGTTCCATTGGCCCTGTATGCACCTGCTGTCCAGGTGTGCACCCCAAATGTAGTCTGATGCATCTGTGGTGAGGGTCTGGGCGGTGGGGTATGGAGTGAAGGGCAGTCCCTTGTTGTGGGAGCAAGCTGTTGCCTACCAAAGAAATTCCTTCCTCAGGCAAGGAATGATAGGTAAAAGAGTTTCCATATCTTCAGAGTGTTGACACCAAAGGCTCTTTAGGTACCACTGAAGTTTCCTCATATACAGTCTGGCATTAGGAATAAGGAATATGCAAGATGCCATGAACCCCAGGGCTTGCAGGATTTCCCTTGCAGAAAGCTGGGGCCTGGTGGCCAGTTGAGAGAAGTAAGCTGATAGGAAACTATGTTTCTCTGGTGTTAGGCATGCCATCTGGGATGCTGTGTCTAGACTTGCTCCCAGGAAGATTATCCTTTTGGTGGGTACCTGTTTGGATTTCTTTTCGTTGATTGTGTACCCTAAGGAGGTTATAAGGTCCTTTACAAAGCCCTGGTCTTTGAGCAGCATTTTCTGGCTGTCTGCCTGAATAAGGCAGTCTAAGTAGGTTTAAATTTGAATATTTCTTTGTCTACAAAAAGCAATGGCTAGAGCCAGGCATTTTGTGAAAACTCTGGGAGCAGTAGATAAGCCAAAGGGAAGTGCAGAGAACTGAAAGTGTTGAGATCCTGCCCTGAAGCGAAGACATTTTCTGCAGGACTCCCTGATGGGAATGTGGAGGTAGGCCTCTTTTAGGTCCAGGGTGACTAGCCAAGCATCTTTGGACAGCATGGGTAGCAGCTGCCGGAGGGTGACCATTTTGAACTTTGGGATCACCAGGAAGTTGTTTAGAATGTATAGATCGAGGATGGGGCACCAGGTGCCCTCTTTTCTGGGTACCAGGAAAAGTCTGGAGTAGAAGCCTTGGCCTATCTGCTCTGTCTGGAGTAGAAGCCTTGGCCTATCTGCTCTGCAGGAATGTGTTCTACTGCTCCCAAGGAGAGCATGGATTTGCTTTTGAGCCTCTGCCCACTGATTTGGTGGTAGATCTGGGAACCCTTTTTGGGTTGGAAGGGTGTGGAAGGAGAATTTGTACCCCTGAGACACAATGTTCAGAACCCATTGGTCCCTGGCAATGGTGGCCTAGGTGCTTGAGTGAAAGGACAGTTTTCCGCTTACGGGTATGTGACGGTGGGCAGAGGTGAGGAAGGCAGGGGGTGAGTCATTGTGAGTTTTTACCATAAGGGGGGTGGCTTAGAACTCCCTGGTTTTGAAGTGGAGGCAGTCCATTGCTTCGATCTCTGCAACCCATGGGACTGCTGTCTAGGAGGTCTGTTTCCACAACCTAGGCTGGTCCTGTTTACCAGGTGCAGGAAAGGACCTGTGCTTGGAAGGAAAATGCCTGCTGAACCTAGGGGGCTGCACCTGTAAGAAATCTAACAGTCTGCAGAGATTTTGCTTTTTCTTCCATCTTTTTTAACACCTCTTCTGCTTTAGTACCAAATAAGTTATCTTTGTGCAAGGGTCCATCCAACAATTTTGATTTTACATGGTCTGGCAAGTGTTGTTCCTTAAGCCATGCATGTTTTCTAATGACAGATCCAGTGACTGCTGCCCTGCATGAAGCTTCTAGGGCGTCAAAACCGCAGTGCAAAGTGTGTTTAGTTACTTGACCAGCAGAGTGCATTAATTCCTGTAAATCTTTAGATTCTGCCCATGCAAGAAAGGAGGACATTTTTATTTTAAGGAGTTCCAAGGTATGTTGCTGATATTTAAGCATATGGAACTAACAATTTAGTGCCCTGATAGCAAGAGTAGCTGAGGTGTATACTTTTTTACCCAATCTGTCCAGTGCTCTGGAATCCCTGTCTGAAGGGGGGTGGGATTCTTAGCTGAAGTAGCTTTAACCCCTTTTGGGCCTTGAGTAATGACCTCAGGGTCCGCTGTTGGGTTTTTAAAGAGATATTTGTGAAAGTCAGGGACTCTGTAGTACCTGTCTGGCTTTCTGGGAGCAGGAGGGAGGGCATCTGGAGTCAAGCTGGATTCAAGGAGGACATCATCCATCACATCTAGGACTGGGGGGATGGCTAAGGACCTGTGCTGTGGAAGGTCCAGGAACTCTCTGAGTTTTTTTTTTTTAGACTGTGGGTAGTCTTGACTCTCCCATCTGAAATGCTTCCTTAACGTATGCAGGGTTTCCCAAAGGAAAATCCTCTGGGGTAGAGGCTGAAGGAATAGATTCCTCTGCATCAGAATCCTCATATGTAGAGATGGGCTGCATGTTTTCATAGTCAGATCCATCAGATTCATCAGACTCTTGTTCAGACAAAACTTCTGGAGACAGATCTCATTCTTTTTGAGGGAGTGGCTTGGCTTCCCCTAATCAGCATGATAAGGTCCTCTGCCATTCTAAGCATTTGTGAATGAGGCAAGGGAGCAGGTGGCAAAGAATGGCTGGAAGTCAGTTTCTTGGGGGTGGTTCGACCCTTGGGCCTAAGGAACTTGGTTGTTTTAGAGAGAACGGTAGATGTGAAAGAAGGCGTCAGTTTATGTCTGGATTCGGTATTGCAAAGGACTTCCTCAGAAGCTGGTGCCTGCACAGCTGCTCCGGACTCATCCAAGGTACAGATGACTGCAGGATCCTTAGACGAAGAAGAGTTTTGTGGCATACTGGACTCCGAAAGGGTCTCGGTAGAGGCCTGAGAATTAACTGAAGCGGGCATCAGGGGCTGCGAAAGCGCCTCACCAAATTCCAAAGGACTGATGACCAGCTTGGCAGAAGCGTCATCAGAAGGTTTAGTCCTGTGTCTGTCTTTATCTTTAAATTTTTTCGGAAGATCTGCTGTCAGATGGCTTACGGAAGCCATATCAGAAATCGAGGACTGTAAATGGAAATATCTGGCTGCAATAAGGGCCCGACGATGAATAGTTCTGGTGTTAAACAAAGCACAGAACAGACAATGAGGGACGTCGTGATCTGGACCTAGACAAGTGACGCAGTAAGAGTGGAAGTCCTGGTGTGGTATTTACTTTCCACAGGCGAGACAATTATTAACTTTTCTGACATCGGTTAGTGCAAGAAAAAAGGATCCCCAACTGGGTACTTAGCTTTCGAAGTCTTCAACTTCAATTTGGAAATGAAACTCAGGTAGCAGCCGACCAGCACTAGTGCAAACTGCTTCTACTTCAGGCTCCACGGCAAGAAAGACTGATGTAATGGAATCGGCTGCCTTCCTTTACACCACTGACAACCTGACGTCAGTCTACAAGTAACAGCAACCGATGCAATAATACTAAGTCACTGGTATTCAGGCCGGCCGAGGGCTACCCCAGCAGGGATAACCCAAATGTGATGACTGCAACAGTGAAACACGAAGAACATCTGAACCAGAGAACCTTTTGCTGTGAGGCTGTAACACTACTCACTGTGCCACTGTTACTCCTTCACCTACAACTGACAAAAGTATAAGAATAAACATCATATAATGTACTTATTATACCTAGAGAAACAAATACAGAAGTTCAAACATACAGCAACGTGAACAGCCACCACTTACATATGTAAATTTAGCAGTAGTGCTCAGCAAAGCAAGAACAGAAAAGAAACACAAACTAAAGGCCAAAACAGAAAGAATAATGTACCAATAACATGCATTCACTTACTCTGTTCCTCATATTGCTGACATTAAATTGTGAGTACTCTACTGTTCAGTTTTTGTCTATTAGTCCCCTCAAACTCCAAACGCTAGGTGGGAGAATCATCATAACAGTTGTAAAATAATGAAATCCCAAAACAGCAAACCAGTCTAGAAGCCACCACCACTCAATACAGACTCAGCTCACAATAAGGTAGCTAAAATCCAACAGATTTATTGACTCCACGAAAATAGCACTGGAATAGCACTAATGCCACAATAAGTTGCACAAACACGTTTTCATCGATAAAACGACTTCATCAGATAAATCCATGTGTCATACACCACTTTAAATATCCGGTTGATTAACATTTAATTGCTGCAATAAAATAATCAAACAATCTTACCATAAAGCTACTTGTTACATATTTAAAGCAACATACTGTTACTTATACGTTGTAGATGTTTCTTGAATTAAAATAATATTTTACAAATATACCAAAATGATGTTGAACAACAGATGATATATATACAGAACATGTTGTATTATATATAAAAAATATATTTCTTACAAAAACTAATAAATCAGCTAAAAAATTTTCGGCGTACGCCAGCAGTTTTACGTGAAAAGATACAAAATGTACCTGATATTCCCTGGAACGCGCAGGGAAGGACTGTAACACCAACATCAACGTTCCAGGACTGGTTTAATTCTAAACCTAATTTTTGTTTCAGCCAGGAGGGAACTCGCGTTACAGAGGACACTCGTACATTTAAGGAGTCCCTACGCTCATTAGAGAACGCTTTATACAGGTACAAAACGTTGGAACTGGACAATGTATATTTAAAAGAATGTCTTAAGAAAAGTATAGTCCCTAAGGGATTGCGGGTATATAAATACCCCAACCAGGTTGTTCCTGGTAGTGACTTTCATATGGACCTATTAAAAGCTTTTGATCAATGTGGGTTAGAGGTTGTTAAGGCTATCATTAAAAAGAATGTAAAAGAAATTGAATGTTTGCAAGGTGACATTTTCAAGTTTAATGAAAGTGTAACCACCGATTTATTGTTTAATCATGAAGCTGAAAAGCTTAGATATTATGACATCAGAAAGGAGGTGGACCAGCATTGTAACATCATTTTAAATCGTAAATATAAGAAACTTAATAGGGACATTAAAGAGTACCAGGATGGTAGACAGTATCCAAATCCACCATTCCACAGGCGTAACACACACATGTTAATCAGGCAGGGTACAATTCTTTTAGGGGTGAAATTGAGCCACCTATTCAGGAGGGACATGACATGGAGGTTTTTGTTGATAATCAACAACCAATGGAGGGGAATGAGGTTGATTTTTTACCCCGGAGGTCAGAACGGATTCGTCAACAGGGGTATCCATCAGTGGGGGCTCACCCACCCCCAGTGTTGTCTCCCCGGGGGCAAACCAGGGGATGGAAAAAGAACAGGAAACAGGATTGGTAGTTACTAGTAACATTACAGAAACTAAAATAGGTGATTATTTTATGTATTCTAAAGACCACTATTACATTTACAATTACAGTGATTTTCTGGTTACCGATCATTGTTTTGACTTATTCATGAAAGGCTTTACGTTTGTCCCCAGTAGATGTAGCAGTATAGCACATACTATTCTTGATTTGAAATTGCTTATACGCAAATTAAATCTGGAAAATCTGTTTGGGGAGACCTCAGGGGTTGCAAGTTTATATTTAAGAAAGTCCAGTACATTTAATCCCCCACTGCACCCCCAACTTAAGAATCTAGAAACTAGGATGGAGCAGCAACTCAGAAAGGAACTTAACAAGGCTAAATATGTAGCCAATTTAAGCCTAGAAGAGAATTCTTTATTACAGGATTTGAGTCACAATTTCTCCATTAGGGTTATGGAGCCAGACAAGGGTGGGGGTACGGTTTTAATGGATCAGAACTTGTATGAAGCTAAAATGTACAACCTTTTGCACGACTATTCTAAATACACCTCGGCTTCTATTAATGAGATAAATATATCGTATAAAAAGATTGATTTAGCTATCAAAGACCTGTTAGACCAGGAAGTCATCGAGATGGACATTTTTTCATATCTTGAAAATTTGAATCCCAGAATACCACCCTGTTTGGCGTGCCCAAGATTCGCAAAAATCTTTTAGACCCACCTATGAGACCCATTGTGGCTGCACAAGGGTCCAAAATACACAACATCTCTAAATTTTTGGACTGGAAACTTAAACAATTATGGGGGAGACATGAATATATTCTTAAGGATTCATGGGCTTTTCTTCGTGGGGTGACCAATGACCTTTTTAACACTGAGGTTACATTCCTTACCATAGATGTGGTAGATCTTTTTTCAGTTATTCCATCTGATATTGGTCTATTATGGATGGAGGAAGCTTTATGGGCATGCCCAGGTGTTACAAGCAATGATGTACACATGATAACTGAACTTTTGGGTTTGGTTTTGCACAATAATTTTCTCTTTTTTTCCGGAGAATACTTCCACCAGATCTCCGGTGTTTCCATGGGAGCCAATTGTGCTCTCATATATGCTGACATAATATTGTCTATATGGGAGAAAAAAATTGTATTTAACAGTGAATTTTCGATTTATTGGAACCATTATTGTAGGTTTTTAGATGATATTTGTATTTTTTGGGTTGGGCCTGTTCATCGTATAGATGACTTTATTACTTACATTAATGGCTCTACTACGTTTTTAAAGTTTACTCATCAGACATCCTACAATAGTGTCAACTACCTCGACGTGACCCTCACCAAAGGTGGGGATGGGGTCAAGTCCTGTATATACTGGAAGCCTACATTTTCTAACAGTTATGTTCACTATCAAAGTTCACACCCCAGATTTCAAAAAAGGGGAATTCTAAAAGGACAATATGTTAGAATTTCTCGTATAACCTCAGATGATTTACAATTTGGGAATGAATGTGACAAATTAACTTCCTTGTTTCTGGATAGGGGGTACCCTTTTGGTATGATTCAATCTGTAAGGGAAGAAGTGGAGGCAGCCAGAACCAGTAGATTTGGTCCTATATTAGGTAAGGCTACTAGTGAGGTTTACAGTCAACCCCATGAGGATGTTGGGGGTGTATTTCCTAGTAATTTTGCCTTTATTACGGATTATAGCGCTAACGCAGGATGTATTAGGAGCATTATAGAAAAAGAATGGCGACAATTTCAAGATTTAACTGACCTGAGTAATCTCAAGGGCAAAAGTTTGAAAACAGTCTTTAGGAGAGGTTTCAACATCAAGAGGGTGTTGGAACAAAACGATCAAATAGTAAGAACTTATAGACAGAGAAAAGGGACCTATAAATGTGGTCGTTGCACTTTTTGTAAATATATTATACACGACGATCATGTATTTTTGGAGAGTAGAAACAGAGTTATAAAGGCCCTGGAATACTCCAATTGTCTCTCTATTGGAGTTGTGTACCTGGCAGTCTGTCAGTCCTGTCAGGCTTTTTACATCGGTAAAACCGAAAGACAGTTAAAGCGTCGTATATATGAACACCAATACGATATGGGCAGATTTAACACCAAAAACGCATTGTACAGACATTCACTTTTATGTGAGGGAGTCAGATTTCTGTTTTTTGTAATAGAATCCGTTCCCAAGGATATACGGGGTGGACCTTGGGAGGTTAAATTAGCCCATAGAGAGACTTTTTGGCAGATTTTCTTAGAATCCAATAGATTTCCGGGTCTCAGTGACTCTATCTCTATAGTCCCCTACCTTAAACTCAAGTCAGGAAGAATATAAATAGATTTATGATTAACATATTTTAATATTTTTTTACACAATTCAATAAACTAATTTCAGTTTTATTAATACTAAGTTTATAATATATTATTACAATCATACTATTCAACCAAAATTTTTTAGTTGATTTATTAGTTTTTGTAAGAAATATATTTTTTATATATAGTACAACATGTTCTGTATATATATCATCTGTTGTTCAACATCATTTTGGTATATTTGTAAAATATTATTTTAATTCAAGAAACATCTACAACGTACAAGTAACAGTATGTTGCTTTAAATATGTAACAAGTAGCTTTATGGTAAGATTGTTTGATTATTTTATTGCAGCAATTAATTGTTAATCAACCGGATATTTAAAGTGGTGTATGACACATGGATTTATCTGATGAAGTTGTTTTATAGATGAAAACGTGTTTGTGCAACTTATTGTGGCGTTAGTGCTATTCCAGTGCTATTTTCGTGGAGTCAATAAATCTGTTGGATTTTACCTACCTTATTGTTAGCTGAGTCTGTATTGAGTGGTGGTGGCTTCTAGACTGGTTTGCTGTTTTGGGATTTTATTGTTACTACAGCGTTTTCTCTTTTAGTTGTAAAATAATGCCCATGTATAAGCAATGGTTAAATCCCCAAAACTGTTAATAGTTTCCTTTGATGGAGTCATGGTTACAGATCACTAATGACATTTGTATCAAGGTACTCAAAGAAATCTACAAGTTCATTTGCAACTGCTTGCAACACTGCTGCCAAAGTAGCACAAAAGTCACGCTTATTACAATATAGTATATGGTACACAACCATGCTTCTCCACCCTGAAATGCAGATAGTTCACAGTTTTACACTGAGAATGCTATCTGCAAAAACCCATGAAACCAAAACAGGTATAGTTCTTTAAAAAATTAAGGGATATATAAATAGATATACAAGGGGCACAGCTCTTCCTCCCCAAAATGCTTTCTTAATATATCAAGGTCAAACTTCATTTACAGAAGTCTGTATGAATTCTGATTGCACTTCTTTTGGAGGTGGGAGTTTCACAAAAGAAAACCTGCCAAAGCTGAATTCATTTTCTCCTGTAACCAAATGCAGGTTATCACTGGTTGCAAAAAATATGTATTTGCCAAAAGAGTTCTGTACTTAACATAACTAATTATCTGTGTTATCCTATGTCACTATTCATCACTTCTGGGTTGTATGATCCAACATCGGATCTGAGCCAGCAACTTATCAGACAGATCCTAGGCTCTAGCTCCTCCCACTCCCACAGCCCCTTGCTGCCCTCTAATCAAGTTTGCCCTAGAGCTAGAAAACAGCCACAGTAGACCTGAACCACCAGACAGGACATCTCCACTTCCTCTAGGTCCCACAGGATGGGGGAAGGAGGGAGGGATAGTGATGAATAGTGACAGAGGATAACAGAGATGCTAAGTTATGGTAAGTACTTAACTCTATCAGGTGTTATCCATGTCACTATTCCTCACTTCTGGGTCAGAGTTCCCAGCTACCACAAAATCCTGGGTGGCCTCATGGAAAGACATGCCAAAGAACTGTGGAGCCAAAGAAAGCCCTGTTCTTGGAAAGTACGTCAAACTTGTAATAAGTAACAAAAGTGTGAGGAGTAGACCAGGTGACCGCTGCACAAATTTCATCTAAAGAATGCCGGGCCAAACAGGCAGCTGACAGCCACAGATCTAATGGAATGAGCTCTGACTGGTCCTGGTAAGGACAAACCCTTAGAAGAATAAACCATAAAAATACATTTAGAAAGCCAATGAGATATAGTAATGTTAGATACCGCCTGACCCTGTCTGTTAACAGAAAAGGCCACAGCTGGTCAGATTTGTGAAAGCCCTTTGTCCTGTCTAAACAGAATCACAGTTGTCTATGTACATCAAGTGTGTGCAGCAAATATTCCCCTTTACTGGAGTAGTTGGGGAAGAAAACTGGCAACTGAATGGATTGATTCAAATTTGCCTCAGTGGCCACCTTGGGCATGAAGGACGGATTAGTCCGGACAGCCACTCTATCTCTATGAAAAATCATGTATGGAGGCTTAACAAAAAGCCTGCAATTTAAAAAATTGTCTTGCTGGCATTACAGCTACCAAAAAGGTGGTCTTCCATGATAAAAACATCATATCACAAGTTGCGGCAGGCTTGAAGGGACACTGAGTAAGAGACTGCAGCACAAAGGAAAGGTCCTAAGGAGAAGGATACTTGATACGAGGCCTAAGGAGGAAAACACCTTTCAAAAAAACTTTACAAAGGTGAGAAGAAAAGGTAGGTTCCTCGCAAGCATGGAATTTAGAAATGACTGCCAAGTGTAACGTAATAGTGAAGAAACTAGCTCCAACCTGAAAGAGAGAAGACAAGAATAATAAGGTGTCTAGAATGGGAGCCGAAAAGGGATCCAGATTCCACTGCTTGGCCCAGATAGAGAATCTTTTCCATTTACTATCACAGCCATTTGTGGTGGAAGCCTTCTGAGAGACCAGAATAATGTCTCTGACAGGTGAGGCAAGCCTGGGCTGGTTTAGAATTATGGGAAGTGGACAAAGCACACGGTCAGACACAGTCTGAAGGCTTGGGATCGGAAGGTGAGAGATGAGAAATCAGATCCAGACAGAGATCTAGTACTCAAAGGGGTACTTCAGAAGAGACCTTAGAAGGGGGAATCACAACTGCTAATGCCAGAAGGGGGTGATAAGGATCAAGGCAGCCTGGAGGCATTGAGTTTTCTGAAGCACTCTGGGAATGAGAGATATAGGAGGGTAAGCATAAAGGAGACCCAGAGGCCAGCCATGAACTAGAGTATCCCTGGGGGGACTCCCCAACAGGGGGGATCAGGATGAAGTACTGGCTGCATTTGTGATTGTGAGGGGAAGTAAACAGATCGCAACTCAGATGACCCCAGCGAAGGAAGATCTCGTTCGCCACTGAGGGATTCAGGGACCACTTGTGAGGATTCAAGATAGCCCTGCTGAAACTGTCTGCTACCACACTGGACTCCTCGGGAATGTGTGTTGCAATGAGAAAGCACCCCTAGGACACTGCCCATTCCCACACACTCATGGCCTTGCAACAAAGCATATAAGAACGTGTGGTGTGTCCCCCTGTTTGTTAATGTACCACACAACCACCACGCTGTCTGTGTGCACTGCAATGGTACCCAGAAGAAGGCAGTCCTGAGAGGCTTGCAACTTGAGAGGAACTGCTCTCATCGCCAGTACGTTTATGTGCAGTTTGGTCTCTGCAGGGAACCATGTACCTTGGACCATCTTTCCCTGACAATGTCCCCCCCACCCCAGCAGGGAAGCATCTGTGGTCCCAATGGCACTGGGGGGAGGAAGAGAAAAGGGTCTGCCTGGGAGGAAATCAGGAGACTGAATCCACCAAAGGAGATGACGCTTACACACCAGAGTAAGGCGGATGAAAGCCATCATCAGACAGAGAAGACCACTAGACTGCTTGAGTCCACTATAGAACCCTCATGTAAATCATGTGAAACCTGGCTAATGACACCAGACTGACTGCCGCTGCGATGGACCCTACAGCCCTTAGAATGAAGCAGACAGGAGGACAAGACAGATCTAGGAGGCACTGAACATGACATCAGATTAGCTGTACATGCCTGAGAGGTAATGCTGCAATCTCTGACAAAGTGCCCAGCTGGATGCTGATAAACTCCAAGTTTTGGGATGGAATCAGATTTGACTTTGGTCAAACATGCGAAGAACGTACCGAGTGACTGTGACCAATTGATGCTTGGTGGGAGCTGTGAGGAGCCAATTGTCAAGGTAAGGAAACACCTGGAATCCCTGCAGTCTCAGGTGAGCTGCTACCACTGCCCTGCATTTGCTGAACACCCGAGGGGGGGGGCTGTGGTGAAACCAAAGGGCAGGGTCCTGAATTGGTAATGACTGTCCCCTACATGAAAGCGGAGATGTCTCCTGGAGCTCTTGTCCATTTTTATGTGATAGTACACATCCTGGAGATCCTCAGAACACATCCAGTCTTCCTTGTGCAGAAGAGGCACGATGGACTGAAGAGTGACCATCCGGAACTTGGACTTCCTGATGGAGAGATTCAACTCGCTTAGGTCCACAACTGGATGTAGGTTCCCCATATTCTTCGGCAAAAAAAAGAAGCAAGAGTAAGTTCCAGATTCTTGGGACCCCGAGCACTTCTTGCTGAGCTAACACCCTCTGACGGGGTGGCGCATTGGGGACATGTTTCCTGACTGGTGGTGGTGGGGGGGGTTGGGAAAATGGAATGAAACAGCCCCTGGAAATAATGGTTAGCACCCAACTATCTCTTGTAATGTTTGCCCAGGCCAAAGGGTGCAGTGACAAACAAACCCTGATTACCTCCAGGGCAGGACAGTCGGGCAGTGGATCAGGAGCGCTGAAAAGGCTTCTCAGAGAAGGGTTCTCTGGAGCCCTCATTTTGTGGACCCCCTCTGCAGTGGCATCTGCCATTAAACCCTCTCCCCTGACCTCTAGAAGAAAGTTCGTCCTCAATATCTTGAAAGGAAGACTGCGACTTCCGGAACCATAATTTCCTAGTACCTTCATTGTGTCTTAGAAAAGGACTGCTGAGGGGTAAAAAACTTGATTCCCACAGCCAACAAGGTCTTCCCTTCCTGCTTGCTGTGGGTAAGTGTCTCTTTGACTGATGGACCAAAGAGAGTTGATCTATCAAAGGGAGCATTGGTGAAGGATGCTTTAAAGGGCTCCGCAATCATGCACAGACACAGCTAGGTGAAATGCCGAATAGCAATGCCTGTGGCGGCCGGTCGAGTGTCACCTTCCATAGCACTGGAAATCAGTCTCATCAAATTATGGTTCCAGTTATTAACTCCATTTAAAATTACAAAAAAACTTTTTTAACATTCCTACAGATACCCTTAACTCATGGAAGAGAAACAACTTCATATGTTGGTGTCAATGTATAGAAAATCTAGTCTCAGGTATGAATGAATTAACACATTTAATTTATCAAGCATTGACTGGCTAGCTCTCAATACACTAATAGCTTATGTAAAAGATTTATGTAGAATAGATAATTCCTCATTTAGTTTCATGCCCAAATTTATATTTCATTTATATGGAATAATATATGGAGACTTTAATTAGACACATTTAATTTCAAACTTGCGGACAAGGTGATCCGCTGTGGCGACCCCTAACCGGGAAAAAGCTGGAAGAAGAAGAAGATAAAATTATCATCAACTACAAAACAAAAGCTAATCAGAAATTTTGGAATTTCATCACTAAAGATCATACATTATTGTTATCAAATGAGACCAAAAAAGATATATTCTATAAAGTTAACCTCAAATATACAATGTTGGAAAATCTTTGCATGGAAGCTCCTTCACAGAGCCTTTTACACTCCAATTTAATAACATGAGTAAAACTTTATGTTGGAGGTGTTCATTAAAATGTAATGCAGATTGGTCTCATATTATGTATGAATGTTCTTATATAAAGAATTTTTGGGAGGATATTGGTGAATTTTTGCAAGCCATTTATACTGATTCTTTTATTTTGTCAAAGTTATTAATTCTCCTGAAGCCACTGCAATGAAAAGGAAAGACCGGTATCTTCTTTGACTATAACGGCAGTATCAAAAAAATGTATCACAAGTTAATGGAACTCAACTATCAGTCCAACTTTCGAGGATTTTCTAACTCTATTGAAAGAGGTAGATTTGTTAGAAATCAAAGTTAAGGAAATGAGAATCTTCCCTAGGAAATGGACCAACAATCCTTGGGAGAAAGTTCTCTCCCTAATTGAGACACTCAAGATGGTCACAAATTAATCTACATAAGAAGAGAAGTCACAAGGAATCATCATTTATTTGTCCAACTATTTGTTTAATAATGTATAGCATCTGTATATGCAATAATGATTTGTACTTCTTATATACAACTGACTTGAGGCCTATGTACATTTGTAAATAGTTACTTAACTTAAATATTTGATTTACAAAATCCATTAACTATTGTTTGTAAAATTTCTTTCAATAAAATTATTTGAACAAAAAAAAGGAAGTGGGGGGGCAACCATTTGATCCTTAGCAGAATCATAGCAACAGTGCAGCGGTATGGCTTAACCTGGGGAGTAACATGAACAATGCCAGTTATTTAAGTAGTGGGTTTTGAGAAGTTTTTTTTAAATTGGGAAGTAGAGGTGGTAAAAGTTTAGTAAATGTATAACAGAAGACCAAATAGCAGCTTCCAAAATGGATCTAGCATTGAAACTCTTTAAAAAAAAGCTCCAGAAGAGGCAACCACCCTAGTAGAATGAGCCCAAATAGAAAGACAGTTTGCCATGAAAATAACAAAAAAAAGAAATGGTCTTAGGAATCCATGTAGTAATGGTTCGCTTAGAAACTGCCAAAACTAAGTTCTTGTCTTGAAAGAAAACAAAAAAATTGCTCAGATTTCCTAGTACTTTTAATCTTGTCTAAGTCATATTTGGGATGGCTATGCAAATCCAAAGAATGCAGAATCCTCTCACTATTATTTTGAGAGAAGGAAAGAAGGTGGATGTTTCAGAACAAAAAATCCCAGGCACTCACAGTTGTAGGCAGCAAAAGCATAAATCCAGTAAATCCAATGATAAGCCAAATAACACAATTATAGAGAAAAGGTTTAACAGTAAGCGCTTTCGCTGTTCAAGCACCGCTTCTTCAGACTACAAAGAAATACAGTGTATTAACATGTTTAAATAGTAAAATGCAATCACAATCAATCAATTACCTCTTATTTAAAGTAATATGCTCATAAAAACAGTAAAACATTTTCATTAAAAAAGCAATTCAGCTGCACGTCAGTGTTTAAGTGCACGTCCTTTTAGGAAGGGCTTAAGAGACACTTTACTGTTTAAGCCAGGTGGTTTGTCTGCTTTAAAAAATATAATCCACTTTTGCTCATTGGCTTCTGTGATATTTCTTATATCACCACCCCTCATATTATTTTGTATAATTTCTAGAACAAAGAAACTTAAAGCAATGTTAGTCTCCTTCCTCTATGACATGGTGTGCCAAGGCATTTTGTAGCTTTCTGTTTTTAATGTCTCTAAAGTGCTCCAGTATCCTTTGTCTTAAGGCATGGTTAGTCTTACCAATACAGTACATAAAACATATTGTGCAAAATCTAAAATAAATGATATTCCTAGTTGTGCAGTCAGCACAGAAGTTAAAATCAATTTTCGTACCTGTTGATGAGTAAACTGTCTGCCACTAAAAATATGTTTACATGCCGAGCATCTCCTACAAGGATAGGTGCCCTGTCTATCAGAGTGTAATATATTTCTTTCCTGACTGACCTTATAATATAGATGCCTTTTCAAAGATTTATTGTTAATAAAAGAGAAACTGGGTTGATTAGTAATGTCTTAGTTCATCTATTGTAGTAAGGTTGTTCCAGTTTCTTTGTATAATATTGCAAAAGGTACCTACATAGCATCGCTAGAGTAGGGCAATGTTACTCTTAAATTGTTACTTGTAGTGTAATTATTCCCTCCTAGTATCATCACATTTATCTCATCCATGGCATTACTTTGACTACAATATGGTTTACATCTGTCCTGTCTGTGTCCATGCTTCTACTTTTTAACTTCTGTGCTGACTGCACAACTAGGAATATCATTTATTTTAGATTTTGCACAACATGTTATATGTACTGTATTGGTAAGACTAACCGTACTGTAAGACAAAGGATACTGGAGCACTTTAGAGACATTAAAAACAGAAAGCTAGAAAATGCCTTGGCACCTCATGTCATAGAGGAAGGAGATGAATGAGAAGTTATGTACCTACCATAACGTTCCATGTTAGTTGTCTTCTCTCGCCTTCTTTCTTGCTGGATGGGTTCGGAGCCGAACCTCGGCTCCGACTCAGCCACTTACTAAAGCTCGAGAGCTAATTTTACCGGCTCGAGGCAACCCTATATCCCATGATGCTAGGCGATAACTACCCAGATCTCGTTTGGTAGCTGAAACAACATTAGGCAATATAGTCCTCCAACTGGAGAGGAGGAGGAAAAAGGATAACCCCGAAAGGATCGCTATCTAAGCTGTAGTTACCCTAGGACAAGCTATTTGGCTGAAAGTGCAAGATCAGGACCCTTCAAAGAAGGGGAAATCTTCTCGGTCTGTCCAGCCTAGGGGGATGGTTGGCGGGACACAAGAAAGAAGGCGAGAGAAGACAACTAACATGGAATGTTATGGTAGGTACATAACTTTTCAATGTTAAGTTGTCAATCTTGCTGGATGGGACCGCGTCCCTAGCACCTTCATCCTGGGTGGCTCATTGGAACAGACTCTTGAGAACGGTGGAACCAAAATTTGCCCTGTTTCTGGAGGCCATGTCCAATTTGTAATGTGAAACAAAGGTATGAGGAGAAGCCCATGTGGCTGCTGCACAAATAGTGTCTATTGGTAGTCTAGCTTGAAAGGCTGTTGATGTGGCTAGCGCCCTGGTTGAATAGGCTCTTGGCCTAGAAGGCAATTCTTTACCTCTGAGTTGGTAAGTATACGTGATCAGAGAAGAGAGCCACCCAGACAGGGTTACCTTGGATACTGGAAGGCCTTTCCTATTTTCTGCATAAGATAAAAAGAGTTGATCAGATTTCCTGATTTGTTTAGTTCTGTCCAAATAATATCGGAGCTGACGATGAACGTCCAAACAATGCAGTTTTTGCTCTGCCCTGTTCGAATAATTAGGGAAGAAAACTGGGAGGTCAATTGATTGATTTAAATTTGTCTGCGAAGCCACCTTGGGTATGAAAGAGGGGTTCGTTCTTAGAGAAACTCTGTCTTTATGGAAGACTAAGTAAGGAGGACGAATGCAGAGGGCATGAAGTTCAGATACTCTCCTAGCAGATGTAACAGCGACCAGGAAGAATGTTTTCCAGGAAAGTAATTTCAATGAACAGGAAGCCGCAGGTTCAAAGGGAGGTAGAATCAAGGATGTTAAAACTAAGTTTAGATCCTACTGTGGTGGAGGATCGTTGATCGGGAGTTTGAGTAAAAAGACACCTCTAAGGAACGCTTTGCAAAGCTTATGGGACATGATGCTGCAGTCTGACAGGCCTATGTGAAAATTTGAAATGGCTGCCAACTGAACTTTTACTGTGGAGGATGAAGATCCTGAATGAAAAATTTCAGCTAGGAAATCCAAGACCGAGTGAATTGGAGCAGTGAACGGATCTATATTTCTAGCCTTTGCCCAGAAGGAAAAAAGTACAGTTTTGTACCTACCATAAATGTAGATGTCCGATAGGAATGCATCTGCAGTCCTTACAAATGGGTTGTCCTGTCGTCAGGCATCCCTTCAGTCGGCCGGATTCCAAAGTCTGGGTCTGGCCTCGGCTGGTGTCGCACTTCACCCGACGTCATAGCTGCAGTTATTCGGGTATAAAGGCATCAGCCGACGCCATTTTCCTCAGTGTTTCTTGCCCCAGATGCCAGGTGCCCTCTTGGAAGGCTAAATTTGGATAAATGCCAATGATTCCAAATAGTAGAAAGCAAACACAAAAAATAAGCATGTATGTACATATATACAAACAAATACACCATAATAGATTCCCCCAGCTAGCTATAAGATGGGCAAATACCCTAGGAGCACCACAGAGGGGAAGGTGGGTGGGTAATCCTGACTGCAGATGCATTCCTATCGGACATCTACATTTATGGTAGGTACAAAACTGTACTATGTCCTTCAAGGATGCATCTGCAGTCCTTACAAATGGGTAGAATACCATAGCCAAACTGGGGGAGGTAGGAAAAAAAAATTATGGTGTAGTTAGGATCCCTTGCAAAACAGCAGTGGCAAAACCTGCTCGGGATCTAGAGTATAAAGGTAAATTATAATGCTTGGCAAATGTATGCACGGAGCTCCAAGTAGCAGCTTCTAAAATGTCCTTGGTAGCCACTCCTCGTAAGAAGGCTGTGGTAGTGGCTGTTGCCCTTGTAGAGTGAGGCCTGATGTTCTCTGGAGTTTTCTTTCCATGGTAGGAGTAACAAAATCTAATGCAATTTCCTATCCACTTGGAGATTGTCTGTTTTGAAATTGCTTTTCCTTCCCTTCCTGTTGCATATGCTACCAGTAGCTGGTCAGTTTTTCTATTGCCCTTGGTCCTGTCCAGGTAGTAGCGTAATTGTCTATGTACATCCAAGGTATGCAGCAGTCTTTCTCCCCTGTTCTGTGGGTTGGGGAAGAACGTAGGTAGGTGGATAGCCTGATTTAAAGAAACTCTGGAGACCACCTTAGGCATAAAGGAAGGATTTGTTCTCATGGACACTCTATCTTGATGGAAGATCAGGAAGGGTTGTACTGCCATTAATGCCTGAAGTTCAGATACCCTTCTTGCTGAAGTGATTGCCAGCAGGAAAGCAGTCTTCTATGATAAGTATTGCAATTCTGCTGTTGCTGCTGGTTCGAAAGGAGGAAGTGTCCATTTTTCTAGCACAAAGTTCAAGTCCCATGCTGGTAATGGTGGCTTCCTAGGAGGCTTTACATTTTTAATTCCTCTCAGAAACTGTCTGAGCAGAGGATGTGAGAAGACAGGAGGATCCAAGTCGTATTCTGCTGAAATAGCTGATGCATGAATCTTGATGGAGGAATAGGACAGGCCTGTGTGGAAGAGCTCTGCCAAGTATTCCAGAATGTTGGCTATGTTTACCAGTGACACATCTTCCCCTTTTGCAGCACTCCAAATGAGATATCTTTTCCATTTTGCTGAATAATTTTTTCTTGTTGAGGGTCTACGAGCCTCAAGGATAATGTCTTTAACCCTTTGGGATAAATTTGGGTTAATTGGTCTTATGCAATGTTCCAGGCCGTCAGCTGCAGAGTTTTCAGGTTTGGATGCAGATTGTTGTAGTTGTTCTGTGTTAACAGCAAGGGAACCAGGGGTAGTGGCCATATTTGTTCCCGAGACATGCTCCTCAGTAATGGGTACCAATGTTGCCTTGGCCAGTCTGGAGCTATCAGAATGATCCTTGGACGGTCCTCTTTGATCTTCAATAGCACCTTGTGCATCAAAGGAAGTGGTGGGAATGCATATGCTGTCAGGTTTTTCCAACTGAAGGATAGGGAGTCCACCTTCCATGCAAGTGGGTGGTACGTCCTTGTGCAGAATTTCTTTAGTTGGTGATTGCGTGGGGATGCAAATAAGTCTATTTCTGGGAGCCCCCATTTTCTTGTAATGGTTTTGAAGATGTCCGGGTGCAACATCCATTCGTGGGCATCCGTGGTAGTCCTGCTTAAAATGCCTGCTAGAATGTTTTCTTTTCCTGGTACAAAAGTTGCTTTTAACTGAATGTTGTAGCTCAGGGCCACATTCCAGAGATCCAGTGCCATCCGGCACCATAGGAGCATCTAATAGTTTTGATTTGACATGGTCTGGTAAGGCCTGTTCTTTTAACCATGCATGCCTTCTGATGACTGTGCCAGTCATGGCTGATCTAAAGGAAGCCTCCAGTGCATCATAGCCGCATTTTAAGGAATGGTTACTGACTTGTTGAATGTTATGTACCATTTCCTGCACATATTTTTTGTCTACTGCTTCATCTGAGGACACTTTTTTGGTTAACTGGTCTAGCAAAAATTCTTGATACTGCATCATGTGAAACTGACAGTCCAAGGCTCTAGCTGAAAGAGTAGCAGAAGTGTAAACTTTTTTACCCCATCTCTCTAAGGATCTGGATTCCCTTTCAGAGGGGAGGGGTTTTTTGGCAGAGGTGGCTGCTACAGCCTTAGGTCCTTGGGAGATAGTCTCTGGATCTGCAAAGGGAGCCTTATACAAGTGGTAATGTGTGTCCGGGACCCTGTAGTATCTATCGGGCTTAACAGGGGCCGGAGGCAGAGAATCAGGAGCAGTACAAGCATCATTAAATGCATCATCTACAACAGAAAGAACTGGAGGTATGGCTAAAGGCCTATGCTGAGGTAAATGCAGAAAAGTTCTAAGCCTTTTTCTGGAGTCTGAAAAATCCTGGCCCTGCCACTGAAATTGTTCCCTCATAGCATGCAAGGTTTCCCCAAAGGAAAATTCCTCAGGCGGAGAGGCAGAAGGGATGGACTCTTCAGCATCAGAGTCTTCATAAGGGGAGTATGGAGCCTCTGGAGGGTCTGTATCATTTGAATCATCAGAGGAATCATCTGTAGACACTGGCTCAGGGGGCTCTGCTCTAGGCCTCTTCTCTGGAGGCGGGTGAGAGGCCCTGTCTGGTTGAGGTTGGGATCCTCGGATTAAAGAAATGAGATCCTCTGCTAAACTAAGCATTTGTGAACTAGAGCTAGGCCTGTGAGAGGGGGGCTTAGCAGGCACAGATTTAGTAGTTTTGGCTGCTTTAGCCCTGGCAAAGGCCTTAATGGACATGGCTGCAGGTGGCCTAGCAGCTCCACGTGCAGGGGTTGAAATATCCAAGGAATAGTGTCTGATAATTCCTGAGAAACTGCAACAGCAGGTGGTATTTCAGAAGCCGATTCCACGAGGTTGGAAGAGGCCTCGGTAGAAGGAAAGTTTTCGGCTGAAGGAAGAACCGCTTGCTCGGTTTCAGCCGAAACCGAGACACTCAGGTTGGCTTAACGCGGTTTCGCCGAAACCGCGGGCGCGAGTGTCGGTCCTTTCCTGCGTTTTTAGATATTTGTGAAGTTGGAGGATCCGGCGGCATAATATAAGCAAAATCGGAGCCGAAAAACTCCTCAGCAAATTCCGACCGGCGTCTAAGCGTCCGCCCGGTTAAAGAAGCACAGGCTAGACAAGCTGCGACGTCGTGGTCTGGGCCTAAACAAGGTAAGCAGTAAGAGTGGAAATCTTTATGAGGTATTTGTTTCCCACAAGTTAAACAGTTATTCACTTTTTCTGACATCGGCTGAGGCAAGAAAGAGTCCCCAACGGGGTACTTAGCTTTTTAGAAGTCTTCGTAGTATTTGGTAGTAGTAATCTCTGGTTCTGACCGACCGGCACTTGCGAACAGCTTCTGCTTCGGGCGCCACGCGGCAAGAAAGACTGGGGAAAATGGCGTCGGCTGATGCCTTTATACCCGAATAACTGCAGCTATGACGTCGGGTGAAGTGCGACACCAGCCGAGGCCAGACCCAGACTTTGGAATCCAGCCGACCGAAGGGCTGCCTGACGACAGGACAACCCATTTGTAAGGACTGCAGATGCATCCTTGAAGGACATCGTTGCCATTTACTAGTGTAGATCCTTCTGGTGGAAAATTTAAGGGAAGCTATTATAATATCCCGGACGGGATTTGAAATCATAGGAAGCCTGGCTAGGGACGGAAGTGAAGCAACCAAGCAGTGAGGTTGAGAGAATGGAGCAGCTGCCCCGACTGATGGGCCAAAAGATCTGGCACTGGATCCAGATGCCAAGGCTGCTCCAAGAGATAACTATGCAGGAATGGAAACCATATCTGTCGAGGCCAATAAGGGGCAATGAGAATCATCTTGGCTCTCAAGGCGGTTGCTTTCTGAATTACCTGTGATATTAACGGAAGGGGTGGAAAGTGTAAAGAAGTCCCCGAGGCCAATCGTAGACTAGAGCGTCTCTGGGGGGATGGCCTGGAAGGGGGAAGAGGGTGAAGAAGTCGGGGCATTTGCTGTTTTGAGGTGTAGCAAAAAGATCGCAGCAAGGAAGGCCCCACTTCTGAAAAATCTCTTCCGTCACAGATTGTTTGAGCGACCACTCGTGTGGCATGAGAATAGCTCTGCTCAACCTGTCCGCTATGATGTTAGACTTCCCTGGTATATGCATTGCTATCAGAAACCGCTGAGAAGAGATCGCCCATTGCCAAAGTCTGAGTGCTTCTCGACACAGGGGACAGGACTTGGTTCTGCCCTGCTTGTTGATATACCACACTATGGTCATAATGTCCGTTCGGATTGCAATAGTCCCCACAGGAAGAGAGTCGTGGAGGGCTTGCAACGTCAAAAGCACTGCTCTCATCTCCAGGACATTTATGTGCAGGTGGCATTGGTTGCCATGTGCCATGGACTGTCCTGCCCTGAAAATGCCCCCCCCCCCATCCGATCAGGGAGGCGTCCGATGTGACCGTGGCGACCGGGGAGGGAGGAATAAAGGGTCTGCCTTGATGGACTTGAGGGGACAACATCCACCACGACAGATGATTTTTGCAAATTGGAGTTATCATGAACTTGTGGTGCATAGGGAGTTGTTGAAAAGACCATTGGGCGAAAAGCATCCACTGTAAAAGACGCATGTAAAAGCGGGCAAGAGGAAGAAGTGTGATGGCGGCCGCCATGAGCCCTAATACTTTCAGGACATACCTGGCCTGAATTCTGTCGCTCTGAAGCAGAACATGGACATGGTTTTGAATATCTAAGACCCTTTGATCTGTTAACTTTGTTGAGAGCTGCACAGTGTCCACGATGGCGCCTATAAAGGTAATAGATTGACAAGGCAACAAGGCAGACTTTTCGAAATTTATAGAGATTCCTAGCCCTCTGCAAATGTGAATGGTGTAATCTCTGGCCTGAAGAAGTTGATGCCTGGTGGTGGCGGTGAGGAGCCAGTCGTCTAGATATGGAAACACCTGGAATCCTTGACGCCTCAGGTGAGCCGTAACCGCTGCCATACATTTGGTGAACACTCTGGGGGCTGTAGTGAGACCAAAGGGCAGGGTTCTGAATTGGTAGTGACTGGCCCCCAGCCGAAAGCGGAGGAACCTTCTGGAGTGCCTGTGAATTTTGATGTGATAGTACACGTCCAGAAGGTCCACGGAGCACATCCAAATGTCCTTGCCCAGAAAGGGTAGAATGGACTGTAGCGTGACCATCCGGAATCTTGTCCTTTTTACAAACTTGTTTAGTTTGCTGAGATCTAATATTGGTCTCCAGTCCCCTGTTTATTTTGGTACCAAAAAGAACCTTGAGTAGACTCCGGATCCTAGTTGGTCTGCTGGGACTGGCTGGTTGGCTCTTTTTGCTAGTAGTTTTGATATTTCTAGCACTGCTTGTTCCCCTTAGACTGGGTGGAATGTCTGGAAGGGTTCACTTTTGTTGAGTTGGGGTTTGGATAAAGGGAATTTTGTAACCCTCGGATATAACCGACTGTATCCATTTGTCTAAAGTGAGGGAGAGCCAGGCTTTTGGGTACAGCGACAATCTTCCCCCGACTACCTCTGAAGGTGGACAGTCGGGCAACACCTCAGGGATGTTGGAAGGGTTTGTCAGAGAGAGACTCTCTGCTACCCTGATTCTGTGGACCCCCTCTGCCTCTTGGGCGGCGTCTGTTGTTGTTACCCCCTCTGCCTCTGGGGGTAAACTGACCTCTTGCGTCAGGCGTGACTACTTGTGATTTGCGGAACCACATCTTTCCACCCTTTTGACCCTTATGATATGGTTTGGAAGGGGTGGAGAAACGGACTCCTATGGCAGAAAGAGTCTTGCCATCTTGCTCGAATCTGGTCAAGGTGTCTTTCACTTGAAGCCCGAACAACGTTGAACCATCAAAAGAGGAGTTAGTGAAGGACGCCTTGAAGGGGTCTGCAAAATTACAAAGCCGCATCCAGGCGTGACGCCTTAAGACCACACCTGTGCCTGCGGCCCTACTCGCTCCATCGGCTGCATAGGAAATGAGCCGCATGGAGGAGTTAACAATGGAGTTTAGGGTTCCTAGCTGTGAGTTGATTTTATCTTGGGACCCAGCAGCTGACGGATCCTGTAAAACTTCACCCAACTCTTTGAGAACATCTCTCTGAAGGCGGGTGAAGTGACACAAGTAATTCAGCGACTACATGGCAAAGGTCGCTGAAGAAAACATCCGCTTACCGTACCTATCCATAGTCCTAGAATCCTTGTTAGGAGGATGGATAGGTACTGAAGGATCGGCTAGTTCCTTCTTGGTGGCTGCAGCCACCACCATGGCATCAACCGAGACACCTTTTGTTAAAAATTGCCTATCAGCTGGAGCCGTAATAAATTTAGAAGGCCTCCGTGGGGTGGGTTCCACCGAATCTGGGGCCGTCCACGCCTTCCGTGCCACCACTTCCATAAGGGGGTCGAAAGGTGGAGACACCCAGGAGGTGGAGGGTCAAGAACCAAACGCCTCCAGGTAAACCGACTCGTCCTCAGAAGGATTAAGGGAAGACCAGTTCCCCCTCTGTTTCAGGATTTCAAGGATGTCTGAGAAGGAGACATCCTCAGAGGGGGACCTTGGGGATCCTTCCGACTCATCCAAGTCGGTATCGGATGTAATGGATAGAGGGGAGTCCACATGCTTCCTCTTACATGTCCTCTTGCACGGAGGTTCACCTGACGGGTCAGGAGAAGCCTTGGAAGAGGAAGATATTCCCAGTGGGGAAACCTGAGGCGTTGGATCTCTGGGTCCAGGAGCAAGAGAGTGGGAAGAGATGTCAGCAGGCACTGTAGTGGGAGGCGCTGACGGAGCTGACTGCTGACCATGCCCTGGGGCTAGTACGCTCCTCATCACTTCAAAGGCTCCCCTATCAGACAGGCCAGAGGGCTCCCGTTCTGAAGAAGTAGGAACCACAGGCCGCACTGACAGGGACGGCTCCGAAGCCGATGTTGGGGCCGAGCTCATCAACGCCGACACTCCGAGAGGGAGAACGGGGTCAGACAAGGGTCCAATGCCACTCGCCCCCTCAGAGCCGGCAAGAGAGACCAGGCGCCCAGATCCCTCCAATGAAGGCATCAAGGAGGAGATCGGAGCAGAGGACGACGGAGCCGAAGGGGGAGGTATCGGCTCCAACACCACAACAGTCACGGCTCCGAACTCTGAGGGAGAGTCGAAGGAGGAATAGTAGGTGGAGTTGAAATAGCCACTGTTTGATGAGATGGGCTATGAAGCATTTGGGCCAGTGCCTGAGACTTTAACAGTCTACTGACCACTCCCTCAAGGTCATGGTCGGAAAGCCTGGACAACCGAGAAGAACGGCTCTGATGGCTCCGCTCCGAGAGCAAGGGTGACCCCGGAGCTGAATGGATCGATTCCAAAGATGGGGATCTGGACCTTTTCCTGGAGATGGATGGAGCCAAAGATACGTCGGCTCCAGCCGGAACCGACCGTGAGAGTAGAGGCTCAGCGGTATCGGCGCTGAGTGGAGCCGATGCTGGAAGCTGTGACACAGAAGTACTGGCTCCAGCCGGAGCCGATCTTGCCACAGGTGGTGAGCCAGCAGCCGAAGGCTTAGGACTCGGAGCCGACGGTTTGGCTGGCTTCGAGGGCTTCCCCGGCACAGACTTAGACGGGGAGCCCTCGGGCTTTAATAAGCCCCTTAAGATTAATTTGTTCCTGCGCTCCTGCAGGACTCTTGGGCTGAATGCATGGCACACAGAACAAGAGTCCTGCAGGTGCAGAGGTCCCAGCAGTAAACACAAGAAGTGTGACCGTCTGTCAGAGACATCTTCTGATGAGTCACACTTCTTGAAGCCTGAGACCTTTGTGTCCTTCGACATAATGCTGTCGAAGTAAAAGGGCACAAATGTAAAAAACACACAAACACACACGCCCAATCCACACAAACTAAGAAAAACAGGGATACAGGGGTACAAACACACCACAAACACAGTACAGAATCCCTGTCAGGAATTAGGAAAGGGGCAGGCCTAAGGCCTAACCTAAAGGGAAGGATGTATAATTTGGGATAAGGGGAAAAGAAAAGGGTACTAACGGTGAAAAGGTTTTAAATTAACCGTTAAGTTAGCTAAACAAGAAAGGAGTGGGAAAACTAAGTAGAAAGGTACTATATATATATATATATATATATATATATATATATATATATATTTATATATATATATATAAACTCCAAGACTTACCAAGAGCCAGTAAAATGCACCTGCAGCGAAAGCGGCAAACGAGATCTGGGTAGTTATCGCCTAGCATCATGGGATATAGGGTTGCCTCAAGCCGGTAAAATTAGCTTTCGAGCTTTAGTAAGTGGCCGAGTCAGAGCCGAGGTTCGGCTCCGAACCCATCCAGCAAGAATGAAGGCGAGATTGACAACTTAACATCATTGCTTTAAGTTTCTTTGTTCTAGAAATTATACAAAATAATATGAGGGGTGGTGATATAAGAAATATCACAGAAGCCAATGAGCAAAAGTGAATTATATTTTTTAAAGCAGACACACCACCTGGCTTAAACAGTAAAGTGTCTCTTAAGCCCTTCCTAAAAGGACATGCACTTAAACAGTGATGTGCAGCTGAATTGCTGTTTTAATGAAAATGTTTTACTGTTTTTATGAGTATATTACTTTAACTAAGAGATAACTGATTGATTGTGATTGCATTTTACTATTTAAACATGTTAATACACTGTATTTCTTTGTAGTCTGAAGACGCGGTGCTTGAACTGTGAAAGCGCTTACTATTAAACCTTTTCTCTAAAATTGTGTTACTTGGCTTATCAGTAGATTTACTGGATTTATGCTTTTGCTGCCTACAACCGTGAGTGCCTGGGATTTTTTGTTCTGAATCTCCATTTTATTTTTCCTGGTCACATTTTCCTTGTGTTTGGAGTTTTGACTGTGTATAAAGAAGGTGGATGGTCTGATTCAAACACACATCATTGATCACTTTAGACTAAAAAGAAGGATTGGTTCTAAGAGATACAATGTCTCAGAGAAAAAAAAAAACAGAAAAGGAGGAAATGCCATAAGGGCCTGAACTTCAGAGACACTCTTAGCAGAAGTCAGAGCCACAAATAAAACATGCTTCCAAGTACAGAGTTTCAAAGAGGAAGTAGCTGACTCAAAAGGTGGCAGTGTAATTTTTTTAAAACAAACTTAAGCTCTCAAGAAGGAATGGTTTTCTTGGAGGCCTTTGAGGAAGTGTATAACCTCAAGCCTAGAGGAAATGGTGGATCAAGAAGCAGCCAAGCAAAAAATGGCTGAAAATTTAGCTTTAACTAAAAAGTATGCCAGACCAGAAATGAGTAATGTACACAAAGAAAAAACAGTAGGGATACCCACCAAAACAGGGTCTTTTTGTTGCTGTTGTGACACCAAGAAGAAAAACTTCTCCATTTAGCAACATAAGATTTCCTAGTAGTGGGTTGTCTGTCCTCCTGCACAACAAAGCACGTCCTCAAAAAACTGGTGCTTAAAAGGAATCAAAACCCTACCACCCATAAAGTTAATCGTAGGGAGAGAAGATGATCGTGAATTAGAAAAACCCTTGTCTTGTGTGAGTAGATACATCCACTGGAGTAACTTGTGTTGATTGCCCTTGGCTAGGTGAAAAAAAAGGAAACAAATGTTGTCTGGACCAAAAGGAAGTCACCAATAAGATGTTGGGCCTGTCTCACATGATCTTGTTTGTCAGACCACTGGCAACAGAGGGAGAGGGGGAAATTTTTGCAGGAACATCCCTTTCCAAGAAAAACACATGGGTCCAATTTCCAAGTCAGAGGACTTGGCACTCCGGAACAAAACTTAGGGAATCATCTGTTTTGAGGGGAGGCAAAGAAATCTAATTGAGGAGTACTCCACGGTTTAAAAAATATCCAGGAAAACCTGTCTGTGAAACATCCACTCAGAATCCATCCTGGATTATCTCAGATTGTCTGCCACACCACTGTGTTCTGAGGGAATGTAGGCAACCTGAAGAATCAATTTATAGAGGATGGCAAAGTCTCATACTACAAGGGCTAGTCTGCAAAGGTGGTAAGACTTTGTTCTCCCAGTTTATGTACCACATGACAGCAGTGTTGTCTGTGAAGACTCCGAGTCCAAAGGTAATGGACAGCATAGGAGTCAGGGTAAGAGCTTGCATTTCCTTGATACTGATATGCTTTTTTTACTGTCTGTGGCGACCAGTACCCCTGAACTCTGATGTAATTGGAACAAGCCACCCATGCTAGGTCTGAAGCATCTATAATAACTCCTGAGTGGGGAAAGGTACATAAAAGGGAAGATCTGGATTTTGAGATATTTGTGTGATTCACCACAGAAATTCCTTCCTTAGGGAAGGCAAGAGAGGAATAGGAAAGTCCAGAGGGTGTCAAAGTTGTAGCCAAATTGTAGAACGTCCTCGTACAGAGTCTGACAAAAGGAACAACGGGAATAGTGGATGCCATGAACCTTAGGGCTCTTAGAAAATCTTTTGTTGAGGTGTCTTGCAAAGGAAGAAGGGACTGAAAGAAAAACATCAAAGAGGACATTGGGAGGAGGAAGAAAAGCCATCACAGTAAGGGTCTAAATCCTGCACTTCAAGAAAATCTGGTCCTGACTTCTTTAGATTGACAGTGAAGCCCACACTGCAAAGAACCACTGCAAATTCCAGGCCCTGCAGAAGAACCTACAAAGAAAGGATCTGAATAAGGTGGTCATCCAGACAGGGAAAACTCATCCTCAAGGTCCAAGGAAACAAGAAAAACCTGAAGAAGCAACACAGGGAAGAGACTAGAGAGACATTTTGAAGGAAGTAACTTTCAGAAAGGTGTTGAGAAAGGAGTGGTCTAATATCAATCTCCAAGGACCCTCTTTCCCAGGAATCAAAAGCATCCTGGAATAGAACTCTTTGCCCCTCTGGCAAGGAGGTACTAGCTGAATAGTACCTTCAGCCAAGAGGTTTTCAAGAAGAGGAGGAAAATGAGGTAACTGGCAAAGAGGGGGGTGAGGAAGCTGTGAAAAGGGAGGAAGGGACTTCCACACCATGACATAACCATTATGAATTGCTGATAGAAACAAAGAATCTGTTGTGATCTATTGCCAAATGGGAAAGGGTAGAATTAATCTTTGGGAAAGAGAAATCTGACCAAGAGGAAAAGGTAGATGATTGTCAAATATAAGATGACTTATCCGGAAAGGAAGTCTTTTGTCCCATGGAATCCTGACAAATTTTCTGAGAAAAAAACCCTCTTAGCATGCCTTTTACCCTTTTTACATGTTGCTTAGGATGCTTCCACACAAAGGGACCCATCTTAGTAGGGCAAGTCCTCTGATATTTAGTAATATGTGACTTTCCCTTTGCCTTGCAAAGCTTTAAAGAGATCTTCAGCAGCACAGCCAGACAAAGTTTGGGTATCTAAATGAGAATCTAACAATTTTGCCTTCACATCCTCTGGAAGGGTCTGACGCCAATACCGGGAATGCCTCCTGACTATTGCCCTACTGTCGCTACCCTAGATGAAGCATCAGCAGAATCATAACGACATTTGATGGAATGTTGTACTACTTGCAAAACCAAACTCAGCAAAGAGTTTGGAGGAAGCAAGCAGCTTAATAGGTTTATCAGTTGAGGGGGAAATCACAGAAATGTCTGCTGAGGGATTCTTATGCAAAAACTTCTGAGGCTAAGGAACCTTACAGAACCGGTTTTCTTAAGAGCAGGGGGCTGAGACTCACGGGTTTGAGAAGCAGACATAAGAGTCTAAGAGCACTTCCAAAACAGGAGAAACTGCAGAAAGTTTGGGGGAATTCATCTGTAAGATATCATAATTTCTCTTCTGGAAGCCATACATCTGTGAGCTTTCCCAACAATAATGGTACTATCCCTCCTCATCAGACCCCCAAAGAAAGAGGTGAGTGAATCTGGGAGGAATAAGCAAGAGATTTCTCCCCAGAACCCAAGTCCTCCACATCATCAGACGAATCAGAATCGCTAGGTCTTTTACAGGGAGTGGAAGTGGATAGTAAACCAACAGGAGAAGGAACTGACAGATCCTGAGGAGGCTTCAAAGCCATTATGGCTTTAAAAAGACCTTTGGTGAAATATTGCCACTCCTTTTGAGGGTCTTTAGCAACAGGTGCCTTGTTTTTTTGTTACCTTTTTTTTACAAGAACATCTGCCCAAATAAACCTAAGAGGCTCTGAACCTGGTATTTCTTCCCTTATGAGGACCTGTGGATTCTCCCTAGGTCATGAATTACCCCTTGTTCTCCTTGTAAGTGACTTACTCTAGTTCAACCCTCTTTATAAAACAGACTTGCACCAAAGTAAAGCACTTAGAGCAGGTCTTTTGGAATATTCCCCTTTGTGTATGAGAGTTGTTTTATACATAGATTTCACTCTGTGTATGAGTGGTCTTTTGTACTCAACTGTGCTTTGTATGTCACTTTTCATACTCTACCCTAATCATGGCAAGAAAAAAATGTTAGTCCAGTCCATTCACCTGTTTGCTAAATTAAACAAAAAGTTGAGTCATTCAATTTTACAAAACAAAGAGAACAAAAGGTCTCAAAGATTTACGAATTCCTTGAAAAACCTTAAGAAAGAACATACTGCTAATCAAAACTCTAAAATAAATAAAACATGTACCGCAAATTCTACCAAAGTGGCCTTTACAGAGGAGAAATACAAGATTTGGTGAAATGGAGCTCTAACTGCTCATATCTAAGTACTGCTCATATCTAAGTTAAGGGTGGATGGACAGAAAAGTAAAACACACTGTAGGTTTATACGCTAGGCAATCAAAATGAAGAACATTACAAGATTAGCCAAAAATCCATTCAAATGTTCCTTACAGCCTCAGTGAGGGCAAAACAAGTCACAAAAGGGCTGAATTTAAGAATGCAATCCAAACAGTTAGGTTTACCTTGAAGGTGGTTAAGGGTGCTACTCTATTTGAAATCTAGTGGACGTTTGTTCAAGAGTTGAGGGATACACTGGTGTATGAATCTATCTTGCCAATGTTTCTTATTTATTCGTTGATGAAGGTTTAGTTCCTTTAACTGAGTATTTGATATACCATTTGATCTGAGAAGGAACAGGAGCTCGAAGAGGATTGGGTTCTTCTTGGTATGAAAGGCTTGACCAAAATCTCCATAAATAAGTCTATAAGACACTGAAGAGGGGTTCCAGTCTAGATTTTTGAGGTCACTGATCTTTTTAGTTATGAATCTCATGGTCAGTTCACCAATAGACAGGTCTCTCAAGTTGAGTGATATGTTTAGACAAATACATGCCCTAAAAGGTGAATTATATTCAGTAATGTGTCTGATGAGATGTACATAAAGAGGAATTAAGACTTCTTTGGATCTGATAAAGATGCCTTTGGAAATTAGATGAGCTGGAATATATACTGGTAGAAACAGCACTGTTATAATACATACTTTCTCTCATCATCTCAGAAATCTCTGAAAAATGCTTACTCTGCACAGCTTCTGTATCAAAGTATGCATCTCATCTGAAATGGCTATCTAAGCAGCAGTGTTTCCTAAAAGCATGGAATATCCATCAAGGTACTGTCATTTTTTGATGATGGATTTAAAGACCACTTCGTTGCAACTGGCAGAATGGTGCTTTGATGAAACCTGAAATACGTTTTTATCTGTACAGGCAAAACTCAGTCTCTTCATGTGGGAAGGGGTAGGGGAGGCTAGACACCCCTCTACTTACCTAATTCTGAAGATACAAAATCTCACTAAATACAAATTCCAAAGAAATTACAAGTTTAATCAAAGCACTGCTCAGTCAATATCAACCAAATGATCAATCAAACAAGAATGCTGAAACAACTGATTTCCGCTACATTCACATTACTGCTTCATCGATTTACAATAAGGAAAAGTACTTTGCTGCTGTTACAAAATTAGGAGTTACTGTTGCACTGGTCAGGGAAGACTGTCAGAGTAATACAATTGTGAACTTCAAGGTAATTTCCTACAACCACCAATGAAGGAAACAAATTTCCTGTTTTTTTTTTTTTTTTGCATTGATCATCATGATGAGAACACTAATGTGCGGCAACTTTTAGACTGCTTTTTGTGTTTCTGCAAGTATGTTCTACACAGTAAGGAAAAGGAAGAGCACCTCAGATTCACAAAAACACTGGTCATCAAGCTAACTGCTCTTCACGACAGATATTCTGAAAACAGGACGTCTTGAAAATCTTCACTAGTTTAAAAAGAAAGAACATTTTCCAAGCTGCATCTGCTAAAGAGTGGCATTAAGAAGGGAATTAAGGAGCACAGCCTCTCACAAGAAGTTTACCTGATTTTAGAGCTGGGTAGCAGGTAGGGTGCATCATATAGGTTCATAGGTAGGTACCAGGCTATTGGCCTTGGGGCCTATACAAGCCCAGCCAAAAAGGTACCCTGGCTTTTGCCATCCAAGAAAATTATTTTCCTGTGCCACTGTCGAGCAGAGCCACAGAGGTGATCCCCAGGGTGATCTACTTGCATATGTAGTCACTGATTCTAGTAACTCCATTAATTAAACATTTGGGAAATAAAAGAAATGTAACCAAATAAGAGATCTGTGCTGGGATGGCACAGACAGCCTTCCATTAAATCTCACTTCTCCTCCCAAAACATTATTCTACATGTATTGTTCCCACTATTTACTTCTATCTAATTTGCTCCTTCTCTTTTCTAAAGATCCTTCATCAAAGCTCTTTTATCTCCTTTACAATATGCAATACTTCAAATGTAGCTGGTTTACATTTTGAATTCCATTTTCTTGTAACTGCTTCTTTGGCAGCAAACAGCACTAAAGAGCTTGTATAAGTAATTCAGAGCCTATATCCATCCCAGCTCAAAAGAAAAAAAATCCTTAGCTACAATCCACTGTTTCCCAAATATTTTTGTTAAAGTACTCTGCAGGAAATTCTGACAACTCATTACATTCATTCCCAAAAAAAAAAAAAAAAAAAAAAAAAAAAAGTTCTCAACTACTTGTCTCTTCCACATCAACTTTCCAGCACTTGCTGTCTACTCGAGGAAAAAGTCCTCTAAAGTCTTCTTGGGGTATAAAAATACATTTGCAAACCCTTCCTTGCAAAAATCCTAACCCTTCTGGACTTTGTTGTTACACACTTGGGAGCATTACAGATTTCTGTATATTGTTCCTTTGTAAACTACTATCCCATTCATTTAGATACAATAACTAGGAAAGTGGACTGGTTCAAAGACTCTTCAGCCACAACCTTGGCCCAAATGGGAAAATATAAAAGTCACAAATATGTGAGTTACAAAATGCAGATTACAGTGTTACAGTTTTAACATAAAAAATGTATACAAGTAACAGATTAACAATTTGTATATAATATAACCAAAGTGAACTGCTGCAATTCTGAATACTGAAAACAAGAAAAGAGTAGGAAGGCACAGCTGAACTGTATAGAAAGACGATGGTAGAAATGTCCTTTCTACCCTCATTTGATTAATTCTTACAGTTCTCAAGCAATATTTTATACAGCCCACAAATATTTATCCCTTTTTTAACCACAACTTCTGTTCTTGATTCAACTAAAACCCCACCAGAACTGGTCTTTCACTTAGCTCTCCTCTATCCCTTTCTCTTTGCCTATACTCTTGTTACCCTGATATGAAAGAGAGTCTCAAACCTGAAGTTCCAACTTCTCCTTAGCCTTATTACACTCTATTACATTTCCCTTCCAAGTTATTTGCTCCCAGTACCTTGGTTCCTTTGCTAATTTGCTTAAAAAATTCTAGACTTCTCTTGCCTATTTTTCTATATCCCTACTTGCAGTCCTCCCTACTGGTAAAAATCTTTCCATTCTCACACTGGCTTAGTTCTTAAAATATTTTTTGCTACTTTATGAATATAAAATTCTTTATGGCCGTAATTTTCCCTTAAGGACTTCCATCCAAAATCCTAGACTCTGTATCTATTGAACTCCTGCCATAATTTAATCGTCACCCCTTTCCATTTTGATTTATAACCGTCTGCTTGAGTTATGCACATCAGCCTTAAATTCAAAGTTCTAAATTACCCCTTCAGATCATCTTGCTCTATGGATAGAATCAACTCACCCCACTTGAGGTTTTTGTTTGCTTTGCTTCCCAAATATTTTTTTTTTCAACTCTTCCTTATCATCCACAAATTCTCTGCTGGTGGATAAAAACATGCCAGACCTGTATGCAAGACTGTAGGGACCAAATATTTTCATTGCTTTTATCTCACTATCCATATCCATAAATCGAGTACTTCAAGCTTCTCGATTTTGGTATTATCTTTTATCTAGTCTATTCCCGTGTGTCCTTATCTGCCATACCAGAGCCCTTCTTAACCTATACAGTCAAATACTTCATCTTATCATGTCTCCATAAGTATGTATGTTGCTGAACTAATCCATGCATAGACAGATAGTTTACTGCCTTAATCTTGTTTTGTCTTCCTTTATTTTACATTTCCAAGACTAAAAAGTCTCTCAAAATGTACCACAACACCTAAATGCCCTTTCTTGGATTTATCAAGAACAAAATAATCATCATCTTCTTTCGGCTGTTCCCATTAGGGGGTCACCACAGCAGATCACCTGTTTCCATTTCTTCCTGTCCTCTGCATCTTGCTCTGTCACAACAACCACCTGCATGTCCTCTCTCATCACATCCATAAACCTTATCTTAGGCCTTTTTCTTGTCCTGTTACCTGGTAACTTCATCCTTAGCATCTTTTTCCCAATATACTCAGAATCCCTCCTCAGCACATGTCCAAACCTATGTAATCGTGCCTCTCTGGCTTTGTCTCCAAACCTTCCAACCTGGGCTGACACTCTAATATACTTATTCCTAATCCTGTCCACCCTTGTCACACCCAGTGCAAATCTTAACATCTTTAATTCTGCCACATCCAGCTCAAACTCCTGCCTTTTTGTCAATGCCACTGTCTCCAACCCATATAACATAGCTGTTCTCACTACCCTCTTGCAGACCTTCCCTTTCACTCTTACAGGTACTCGTCTGTCACAAATCACTCCTGACACTCTTCTCCACCCACTCCATCCTTCTTGTACTCTCTTCTTCACCTCTCTTCCACACTCACCGTTACTCTGAACTACTGACCCCAAGTATTTAAACTTATCCACCTTCGCCACCTCTACTCCTTGCAGCCTCACCATTCCTCTATCCTCCCTCCCATTCACACACATATATTCTGTCTTAGTTCTGCTGACCTTCATTCCTCTTCTCTCTAGAGCATATTTCCATCTCTCAAGGGTCTCATCCACCTGTTCCCTACTCTCACTACAGATCACATCATCTGCAAACAACATAGTCTACGGGGACTCTTGTCTGATCTCGTCTGTCAACCTGTCCATCACCATTGCAAATAAGAAAGGGCTCAGAGCTGATCCTTGATGTAACCCCATCTCCACCTTAACTGCATCCGTCACTCCCACCGCAGACCTCACCGCTGTCACACTACCCTCGTACATATACTGTACCACTCTTACATACTTTTCTGACACTCCTGACTTCCTCATACAATACCACAACTCCTCTCTAGGCACCCTGTCATATGCTTTCTCTAAGTCTACAAAAACACAATGCAACTCCTTCCAACTTTCGCTGTACTTCTCCATCAACACTCTCAGAGCAAAGATCGCATCTGTAGTGCTCCTTCCTGGCATGAAACCATACTGCTGATCACTAATCATCACGTCCCTTCTTAACCTTGCTTCCACTACTCCTTCCCATAACTTCATGCTGTGACTGATCAGTTTTATCCCTCTATAGATACTACAGCTCTGCACATCACCCTTATTCTTAAAAATCGGTACCAAAACACTTTTTTCTCCATTCCTCAGGCATCCTCTCACTTTCCAAGATTTCATTAAACAATCTGGTTAAAAACTCCACTGCCATTTCACCTAAACACCTCCATGCTTCCACAGGTATGTCATCTGGGCCAACAGCCTTTCCATTCTTCATTCTCTTCATAGCTATCCTTACTTCCTCCTTGCTAATCCATTGTACTTCATGATTCCCTATCTCTACATCATCCAACCTTCTCTCCCTCTCATTCTCTTCATTCATCACCCCCTCAAAGTACTCTTTCCATCTCCTCAACACACTCTCCTCACTTGTGAGTATGTTTCCCTCATTATCCTTTATCACCTTTACCTGCTGCACATCTTTCCTAGCTCGGTCCCTCTGTCTAGCCAATCAGTACAGGTCCTTTTCTCCCTCCTTAGTGTCCAACCTTTCATACAACTCTTCATATGCCTTATCCTTAGCCTTCACCACCTCTCTCTTTGCCATGCACCTCATCTCCTTATACTCCTGTCTACTTTCTTCATCTCTCTGACAATCCCACTTCTTTGCCAACCTCTTTCTCTGTATACTCTCCTGTACTTCCTCATTCCACCACCATGTCTCCTTGTCGTCCTTCCTCTGTCCAGATGTGATACCAAGCACCTTTCTAGCCGTCTCCCTTACTAGCTCTGCTGTAGTTACCCAGCTATTTGGTAACTCTTCACTGCCACCCAGTGCTTGCCTTAACTCATCCCTAAACTCCACCTCACAATTACCCTTTTTCAATTCCACCACTTGATCCTTGGTGCTGCCCTCGCACTCCTCCTCCTCTTCTTGAGAACAGTCATCTTACAAACCACTATCCTATGCTGCCTAACGACACTTTCTCCGGTCACCACTTTACAGTCTCCAATCTCCTTCAAACTGGCCCTCCTACATAAGATATAATCCACCTGTGTGCATCTTCCTCCACTCTTGTATGTCACCCTATGCTTCTCCCTCTTGTTAAAATACGTATTCACCACAGCCATGTCCATCCTTTTCGCAAAATCCACTACCATCTGACCTTCTGCATTCCTTTAACACCATACCTACCCATCACTTCCTCATCCCCTCTGTTCCCTTCACCAACATGCCAATTGAAATCTGCTCCAATCACCACTCTCTCACCCTTGGGTACAGTCATCACCACTTCATCCAATTCACTCCAAAATGTTTCTTTCTCATCCACTGCACACCTAACTTGTGGAGCATACACACTAACAATATTCATCATTACACCATCAATTTCCAGCTTCATAAACATCACTCTATCTGACACTCTTTTCACCTCCAAAACACTCTCAGCATACTGTTCCTTCAGAATAACTCCTACGCCATTTCTCCTCCCATCCACACCATGATAAAACAATTTGAACCCACTTCCGATACACCTAGCCTTACTCCCCTTCCATCTGGTCTCTTGCACAAACAATATATGAACCTTCCTTCTGTCCATCATATCAGCTAGCTCTCTCCCTATACCAGTCATACTGCCAACATTCAAAGTTCCGACCCTCACTACCATAGTCCTAGCCTTTCTCCTCTCAGAACAATCTGCAAATACAGCTAACTTGTTTTGATTACCACACCAGTTATATATTCAATTTGCAAGTCCCTTACTTTCTTTGCCAACATCTTTAAATATGAAGCAAACAACAAAGGGGAAAAAGAATAGCCTTGTCTGGTTCCTCTGTTGAAACACAGGATGTCAGAGAGGAACCCTCCCTCCTTAATTTTTGCTCCCCAGCTCTTCACATATCTTCCTTATTAACCCTATCAGGGATTGTAAATCATACTGTTGCCCTACTCATAAAATCCCAACTGACTGTATTATTGTTTTCCTTACAATTGTAAAAAAATAGGATTTATTCACTACCTATAAATATTATTCCCTGCTGAATGGTTATTTCCCCCCAAATCTCTCCAAGATCCACAATGGTAGTTTTAGCTGGAATATAAATAAATGCCAGCTTAATCTTCCTCCCTTGCCAATAACTCCTTACTACCAAAGTTCTACCATTACTGACTTCTTCCTCTTCTATCACTACTGAAGCCTCTCCTATAATCACTATTATCACCCCTTTTCTTTTTCCCCAATAATCTGTTGAATGTCCAACCTGAAACAATTTATTTTTCAAATTTGTGTGTTTACTTCTGTCCTAGTGCTTCTCCTGTAACAATGCTATTTGCACCCTACAGTACTTAATATAATTCAATAGTCTTTGCTTTTTGTCTAGTACTTACATTCCATGCCATTGTTGACAAAGCAGCCATTCTGATAAAAAGCTACGACTTGCACCTATTATACATGGCAGTTTTTTTGAATATATATTTGCAAGTTACAGCTTGCGTAGATAGACTAACATCTGTAAGGTTGATCATGTATGTAGTTGCTTCTTCTCAACTCTACATAAATACATGCCAAATTTCTGACTTTTCATTTTAATAAAAACAAACAGTCAAGAAACAAACTAAATATATTTTCAAACTACACAAAAGTATGTATACTTTCCAAAAGAAAGTTTACCTCTCCAAATATGAGCAGATGCCCCAAACTGATGCCTGCACCTACAGGCATTGTCTTAAGTTTACTCAAAAACAGCAAGGTGAGATGAAACCAGGCTATCTTTATAATAAAAGCAGTTTATTTTTATGAAGTCCAAACATTAGTGCTTTCACAGTCAAAATAACTGCTTCTTCAGATGTATAAAATCACCACCCAATAAACCATTTATATAGAAGATGTAAGTCACATGTTCAATTCAAATAGTAAATGCAGTGGTGCAGTGGTAGCGTTGTTGCCTTGCCTCACAGCAAGAGGTTCTCCTGTTCGATTCTCGGCTGGAGTGCAGGGAGTGCCTTCTGTGCGGAGTCTGCATGTCCTCCCTGTCGGTTGGGTGGGCGTTCGAAAGACATGCGTAAATGGGCGTGTCTTCGTTGAAGGTTGAACGTCGAGCTGGCAACCTCGGCATTCATCAAAATCTACTGCCAATCATTAGCGGACCGGAGTTCCGCTGTGGCGACCTCTAACCGGGAAAAGCCGAAAGACAACAACATTTAAGGAAACAGAAGTCTATATATCTATCTTAAAAATATACTGTGCATAAAACATTAACTATACAAAAATACATACATATATATGCATTTAGTTACACATAATAAAAATTCTTACACCAATATAAGTAACAACCTTTCTACCTTAAAAGTGGATGTGCCTTTCATACTGGTTTCATTGGAACTATCATTCAAACCAGAGCCAGAGTCAGCTCTCAGTCTAATTATCCATTTACTTTCTAAACATCCAGTGGCATTCTGTATACCTCCCCCCTCTTAAACTGGGTTCTATTTTACATATAACCAAAACCTTAAACCTATGCATAGTGAAAGCCTCTACCACATATTTGGAGAGAGCATTATTCAATGAAGCATTCTTAATGCTACATAAATGTTCTCGTATACGATCTTTTAAAAGCATGTCCGTTTTACTACATAAAATTTGTGGCACACAGTACAGTGTGCTAAATACACTATATGTGTGCTATTACAGGTAGCAGAAAAATTAAAAGTATAACCTCTATTTTGACCTGGATGCCAAAACTCTCCTGAGCTATCAGTATAATCACAATAATTACAATTGTGACATGGCCTAGTAACAAATCTGCCATCTCTCCTACTATAACTAACAAGTTTACCCTCAATAAGTTTTTTAGGGTATCACAACATTTGCTTTAAAGATTTATTTTTCTTATATGCAAACTTGGAAGTCTCCCCCACTATTTTCTTTAAATCCAAGTTAGTGGCCATAATAGACCAATACTTCTTAATTATATTAATACTGCCATCTGAATTTTTGGAAAATGGTACTGGCATCCTACACCTAGTATTATTAACCTGCTTACATCTAAATGTAGGTGGATTGGATCAAATGCATGGTCTACCTTCATTCTTCAAACTTTTAACCACATGATCCAGTGCATTGTGTACCTTGTATTTATTATATTCCCTCGCCATAAACTTCTCTTCCAAGTCTTTCATTTCTATCAAAAAATTACCACCGCTAGCATTCACTCTAGATACCCTTAAACCTTGACCTTCAACAATATTCATAAAAATATGATGTGGGTGCATACGACTACGATGTAGCAAGTTATTTCTATAACATGATTTCCTATACAACTTAGTGTCAGTTTTTCCATCTTGTTGAACCTAATCAATATATCAAGAAAACTAATTTCATTTTCAGAATAATTTACACTAAACTTCAAAAATCTGGTACTGTTATTAATATAATTAATAAAATTTGCTAACTCATTCTCAGTCCCTCTCCAAATCAGGAAGAAGTCATCCACAAACCTCCTATAAAACAAAACATGTTCATTAAAGGCACTTTTAAAAATATAATCTAATTCCCAAATCAACATAATAAGATTAGCATCTGAAAGATCAAACTTACAAATACTAAGTTGGAGATTCCATTTCTTGGAATACTCCCTTTTCTGAGAGGTATGGCTATCTTGGAGTTTGTATATATAAATTCAGGGGTGTAAGATGAAGGGTGGCCTTGCCCCCCTTCAAAAAAGTTTTAAAGAGAAGAGGAATTTTCAAAATTCATTCCTCTCCTGTGTTTTGTCTTTTCAACACTTGCATTTTGAGTGATGACATTTCAATAAGGCGCAATTTCTCTTTCATGCTTTCAGAAAACATTAACTTTTAGCCTTATATAAAATGCATAAGCTACCCTTAAAAATAAACTGTTTACCATCATATTTAATACCTTGACATACTAAGGCTACTTGGGAAGCAAATACTTGCACAACTTGTTCACTTTCCACAGTTTCAAACTTTATTTTTAATGAACTGCTTTCCAATGTACTTTCAAAAGTCAATTAAATTGCACTTTGTAGATATCACTCAGAACATACATGCAAATATATTTTTTTCACTACAACTAAAATCAGTACCTAATGGGAAAAAACTAGTAACTTTATAAATACATCAAAGATCCCTTGTAGACTTCACTCAGAATACACACACCACCCAGATCTCTCATGAGTAACTGCTTGCACCTGTCGGTTCCTTGTCCCAAACTAAAAGCATGTGTTAATGGGAACAGCAGCTAGTAACTTTGCAAATGCAAGGCATAACTACCATTAATACTTTTCATCATGTTTCTCTTGATTTCAAGCCTATTTGCTTAAAAACCCCTCATCTGCAGCTTAAACTAAAGACATCAGTCAGACATTCACCTCTATAAAAATGAGAAACTAGCTTTTAATTCTACATATGTGATCAGTACACCTCTACACTCATCCAGCAGCCCAATATCTCAACATAATATTAACTTTTAACATCCTTCTTTCTGATCTTTCTTACTTTGCCCAATATAAACCCTGGATACATTACAAGTACGAAAAAAATTCTCGTTTCAATATTACTATCATGTACAGCAGTAGAAGATAAACTTCCCATCTCACTTTTATAATACCTCTAACTGCATAATGTACAGAACTGCTTTACAGTGTAACATGCAATTTAAATCGTAAAATTTTTATACAAATATTAATAAGAGATTGTTTTACTTACGTCTTTAGACCCATTTAATGCCATATTTACCAACCTGTGAAATTGAGCTAATTTCAAGCATTTTGCCTTCTGAGATGTAGCATTAACCTCCCTTATTTCTTGCAAAAACACTCCACCGCCAAAACAGCTTACGAAATGTGCAAAAGAACACACAAGAGACTGGAGAAGTAGCCACCATCCAGGTTTACTATGCTCCTAGTACTTCGGCATCAAGCCTTCCAGGGAATAATTTCTCATAAGGACAGTACAGATTAAATACATTTCACTAAACCAATTAGTCAGTTACTCAATCAATTATACAATAATTAATTGTTCAGTGAGTCATAGTGATTTAAAGTGCATAAGCATAAAAAAAAATCCCTTATTTCTTCTCAACTCACCAAGGAGCTCACTTTGACATTTTATCACGTATCTTGAAGAATGTCCATTGGTTGAGTAGCATACAAGCTGAGAAAGTTAGAACAGCATTTCTGCACAACAAAGACTACCTTTGCTTCCCATTTATTTTAACAAGTTTACTGAATTATCACTTAAGACATAAGCAAACATACATTTATATAAAGGGAAAAAAACATGTTCATACAGTTACAAACATTATACATCATACATCACATACATTCATTTATACAGTTATAATCAATCCAACAGTACATACATTGATCAGCTTCTTTTCTCTTAAACTTCACTGCTCCTCCAAAGCATTATTCTGGGTGTATTGTCTCCACAATTTCCATTTTACCCTTTGCTAACAATCCCACTCCCAGTTCCTTTATCCATTTTATTTAACATTTGTTTACTGGGACAGTCTGACTGGGTATGATTCCCACTTTCAGCGGAGGCCCGGGGAGAAAAGCTCCTCAATGGTTAGTACAGAATATGCAATATACAAGTTATTACAGTAAAACAGAAATAAAGAAAGGAGGTGTTCTATACTATTACATCAAGTAAACATAAAATAAGTATATGATATGAAATGACATTATGCAAAGAATATACATTACATACAGTACTAAGGTTACATTTGAACTCTGGTAAATGCAAAAGACAGATATTCTTAAGTAGAGACCAAAGAAACAAGCTGCTGTTAGCTTGCACAGTAAGTTCAATATAGTTTTTTTTTGTATATTATACACATATGTTCCATTTTACCCAGGGTCTGTGCAATTGCATATCCAAGACCTGTTTAAATGGGACCAAATGAATTCTTTGAAGTTATTTTTGTTATCTGTAGTCCTAATATCTACGGGGATGGAATTCCATGTTTTTGCAACAGAGGTGGAATAGAGGGAGTCCCCAGAGCTATTTTTGCTTTTGGTTATGTCAACCAGTGGTTTGTTGGTGGATCTTAGTAGGCTTTTGTTAGAGAAGATAGTCAGTAGGCCCAGTAGTGCAGGAACTTTATCAGAATTATATAGGATTTGGTGAGCTATTGTAAGTTGGTTATACGTGAGTAGGTTGGATAATTCTAGCCAGGATAATTGCTTGATAGCTAGGCAGTGATGTGTACTGGAGGGTGAGTCAGTTGCAAACTTAGCTGTTTTGTTGTAGCAAGTGTTTCCTTAGGTCTCTTTTGTTTAGGTTTGTGAGTATGGGGGAAGAAGTAGAGAAGTGTGGAGACTAGGTGGGTTCTTGCTATGGCAGATTTACTGTTGTTGGTGAGGTACTTTTTGCATCTATATAGCGTTCTGAGTTTTTTATGGTCGTTTTTTATTCTATTTGCAATATGTTTATCAAATTTTATGTTGTGATCTATGATAATTCCTAGCAGTTTGGTATGTTGGACAGGTGTGATGGGGGTGTTATTAGCTGAGTATATTGTGAATGATAGTATGGGGTCCAAAGGTCTTATGGGACGGAATATCATTAGCTGTGTTTTTTGGGAATTAAGTATTAGTTGAGAGTTGGCTAACCAGGTTTCAACAACACCAAAGGATTTTTGTGTCAATTTACGGAGTTGAGGGAGTAACACGGAAGCCAAGATTAGGATGGAGTCATCAGCATACTGGACTAGTGTGGCGTGCAGGGTAGCTTTGTGTAGTTGGTTGGTAAATATGTTGAAGAGAAGGGGACTGAGGATGGATCAATGGGGGACCCACAGGGCGACAGGTAGAAGGGGAGAATAGGAATTTTGCTATTTTACTGCCTGTTGGCAGTTAGATAGATAGTCCTGAAACCAGGCTAGAGTGGAGTGGCTTAGATTAAGACTGGAGAGGGCTGTTAGGAGTTTGGCATGAGAGACCGTGTCAAAGGCTTGGGGAGATCTAAGAAGATGGTGGAAAGAAGGTTGCCGTTGTTCCGGTGTGGATTTACAGTACTGGTAAAGCTAATAAGGGCTGTCTTAGTACTGTGATTGGGACTGAATCCATGTTGGGTGTTGGTCAGCAGTTTATTAGTAAGGAGATATTTCATTATCTCTGTTATAATATTCACTACTTCAATTACAGTTGGTTTAGACTTTAATTTCCATTTTCTAGTAATTGTTTTTTTTTGGCAGCCAGCACAATTAAACTTAACAAGGCCTTACTACGTCTAAGCAATTTAGATCCTGTATCCCAGCTCAAAAAATAATTTCCTTAGTTACATCCATTTGGTCTCAATATTTGTGACAGAATACACTGTAGGGAATTTTTTTAAATCTGTCAACTCATTGTACTCCCAAAACTTATGTTCCCAGTTGCCTCTTTGCTCCCCACCACACCATTTGCCATCTACCTGAGGAAACATTTTTTTGGAGTCTGCTTATGATATAAAAAATACCTATGCAAACACTTCCAAGCAAAAAATGTTAAATCATCTAGACATTATTGCATATTTGGAGACCATAAATATGTCCTCCCATTGTTTCCTTGTGGACTGCTTATTCAATCTCCCCTTCATAATCTTTTCTAATCTCCTTTGACTGACTTCTACAGTTACTGTGCACTATTTATATGTCCTAGTGATTCTTCATTTTATATAAGGTATCCCTAACAGGTATCTATTGGAGAAACGGAAGACAAGATGTTGTCAGTGTCTCTGTCAAAACATCTGGGAAGTGTAAGCCAGGTCTTCCACACCAGGATCAGAAGAGTCTGACTCCCCACTGATTACCTTTTCTTTTGATGGAGAGGATGGCAGTCACCAATGGAAACTCGAAGTCCTGAGCCAACACAAACCAGTCATATATGGGGCCTGGGAAAGACAAGAATGTAAGTGTCAGACTGGTTGGCCATCCAGTACTTAGACGTACATGTCCTCCTAGAATAAGTGATTACCCTGAAAGACTTGGTACTCAGAGGGCCATTCCCAGCCTCACCTTCTGACTGCAAACTTCCTTACAAACAAGTATTGAAAGAGCTCCACCCTTTCCCTAACAAACTGGGTACTGGAATCAGGTACCTGCTGAATGGTGTCTGCACAGGCTGCTTACAAGAGGGTTTTGGCTTAGGAGGATGCACTAGGTTTCAGTGGGAAAGTGACTTCATAAGAGGCAATGCCAGAGGCCTTGGGCAGTCACAGGCATCTGGGCCAGAGGATGCAACAGTATCTCTCTAGGCCCAATGTCCTTCAGTCTAGAAGGAAACCTGGAGACTGAAGCAACATCCTCTGTCCCTTCTCTTTTGGGTGCTTCTCAAGTTACTTTTTTTTTCTTTTTTGCAGATTGGAAGTTCATTACAGGAAAAGAAACACCAGAGGACAAGGTGGTCATTCTTGATAAGGCCTCAAGCCTCTTCTTGTCCACACAGTTTAGGAGAGAATTTCCCTTCTCCCAACAATCTTTCTGCTGAGCCCAGCAGAAATACTAAAGTAGTCAACACTGCATTTTGGTCTCAAGCAAAATACATGCTGAAAGTAATAATCTTTATGAAAGACCAGTCTGTTGCAAATACACTTTTTTACATTTTCTGCTAGCTCTGCGGGAACAGGACAAACTGCCAAGCTGATGACACTACGTAGCCATATTTAATAAACTATAAGAAAGAGCTAAAGATGGCAAACACCCACTTTATACTGGGAGCATGCAAATAACCCAAAGACATGGACAACATCCTGCCAAGAGGGGTTCAAAAAGTTCAAAACTCTGGAAGGTGACCAGACTTTGGGCCATCTGTGGCAGAATTCCTCAGGGTTATTACTACTGCAACAGTGATTCCTGTGGTGTACTGTTTTAACAGGAATGCAATAAAATTTTGACTTTTTATATTCCATGATTAATATACTGTCATAAATATTTTTAAACTTGAAAGTCTGGTTTACAGAAGATGGCAACAAAAGAAAAGTCAATCCTGGCACTGTGTGGGGGAGGGAAGGAATGAGAAACTTGAGCCAACTCATTCATACTGGAAGGAGGTAATGATGGCTTCCTGATTAGCCAATTTTCCTCTGTGCAAGACAAGACTTGTGGATCACAAAAGCTATCTGGCATGACAAGATTTTGGCTGTCAAGCTGGAGATGGTAGCTCCTGCATACATGTGTGTGAAAAGAAACAATGAGAGAGGTCATTGGGTGACTTTACAGTGATGCGGGTGATTACATCACCCACCAGACAGATAGGGCTAGGGACTTCAGCAATTATTCCTCACCTCACCTTGTTTGCTGGGAAAGTAGGACTGGGCACAAGACCCATTTTCAGTGGAGGCCTGGACAGAAACGTTCCATTACACAACTAAATTGGCTGAGAACAGTTCTTGTTCTGTGAAGAATGAAAAGGGTAATAGTTCACAAGGAAGGCTGAAGGTCTGTATGCAGCAGAGACCCCAACAAAAATGTCAGTGATGATTATCTGGGCTGTACTATCTCAGGTACAGATTGAAAAGAAGGGAAGCATGACTTGGAGGAATCACAATGAATTGATCACTGATCAAAATACAGACATCCAAAATAATTGGGGGTGGGAGGTGTGACTGCCAAAACAAAAATCAAATATAAGTTTTCAAATGCTTTTGTAATAAGTTAAGTCATCCTACTCCACCCCACTAAATTATTCCATTTATATGCCTTAACGCTCAGGGAAAAGGTCATGTCCCACTAAATTTACAAAACAAACAATCATCTGACTTCATACTTCTACATTTCACTGTTCATGTTTTAATCTGCAAGTATTTGGAAGCATCTCAACTTGAAGCAGATAAAAGTGTTTACTTACTGTTTTTGATAACTAATAGTATTAGCTTTACTTTGTAACTTTAAGGGAAGTACCTTTACCTCAAACTTCCTGGAGAGAATGCAAAGTAAGCCTGCATAATGCAAACAACATACTTAAAAAAAAAAAAAAAAATAGAAGTTGACATACAGTTCATCAAAACCCCTGGGCATGTGTTGGGCATTATTGCTTGCATACAGTTATGATATTTATGATGTTCAAAACAATGATTTTTACCATTACACTTCAGATTTACTCTCGCTACCCGCTCCTCTTTCCTAGGGCAAGGCTTTAGGCACATGTCTGCCCACTGAGCAGCAAATAAACTGGTTTATTTCAGATTTCAATAAACCAAATTATTTTTTGAATCTCAAGAAATAACTTGTTCACGGTTCTTCAGAATATATAAAATAAACTGCAACTTTCGCAGGAAACTTGGCTTTGAACTACAAACAGCAGGAACCTTCCTAAACAAGCACTTTTCAACTTGATAATTTCTAAAGATGCACTGGGTCATATAAGGTGATACTCTTTGGCTAGGAAATAAATCTGAAAGCAAGACTATCAGAAGACAAATGTGAAGGGCATAATAGTCTACACTGAGGCAAACAAGCTGACTTGATTACAGAGGATACAATAGCAAATGAATGTGCACAGAATAAATGAATATGTGGAAAACAAGGCCATTTTGAAGAGACTATGAAAGACATTTTTAACCCCTCCTGCAAGATCCTAGTTTTCCTGTCACAAAACAAGACGAATTCATTGTGATCTGTCTGAAAAGAAGTTGTTACTGAAGCAGTTTCAATTCAATAAACCACTCATTTATAACTGCTTTTCAACTAAAAATGCTTTTAAGACAAGCTGACGATGTTGAGACAAAATTCTCACAATGCTGGATGAACATTTACTACTGAACTGCTACCTCATAAGAAACTAATCGAGGTGTATGCTCTGCAAAAGAATGCATTACAGTTTCATTAAACATGACAAAACTCACACTAGCTCCAAGAACACACACACAGTATGAAAAGATTTAAAGAAAGACAATTGGCCCTAGGTGTGAGTGTGTACATGTGTGTGCCTTCTGTGGAAGGTTGGGCGCCGGGCTGGCAACTCGACACTGTAAAACTCCACTGCCAATCATGAGCGGACAAGGTGATCCGCTGTGGCGACCCCTAACCGGGAAAAGCCGAAAGAGGAAGGAAGAAGTATTGTGTAATTTATTCTTAAGAGAGTTGTGTATAGAGATTCTCATTAGTATGGTAACAAATATTCCTCAGATCTGCATAAACTGCCTCAGTGGAACTGAGCCATATTATCAATGCCTTCTCAGCTTAGAAGAGAGCCATGACAGGCGTCAAGTCAAAGAGCTTATGCAAATAGGATCCCCTGCAACAGCCAACATTAAAAGCAGAGACACTCAAAACACTTGCAATTTAAAAACAGTACTTATTAAAGCTGTAAAGAAGGCATAAGCACATCAGGTTTCAGAATATGAAAACTCCACAGAAAATACATCCTACGCAAAATAAGAACTAACAGCAGGAAAGCAAGTTGAGTTTTGCTATACCACAAAAGAGGCAGCTGAAATCCCCCAACATAACAAAATGGCTTAGAAGAGCACAACAGCAGCTGCAAACACAATCATGCATACAGCAAGTGACACATCACTACTTAGAGTAAGAGTAACATCTTTTTTCTAGTGTACACCATTCATATGATGCAAAATGTAAATGCCTTGCAACAGTAGTACTCTGTATAAACTTTTAAATGTTTTATTATATTTGTGACTCAAGGAGGAAATAACCAAGTCAAATTTTCAAAATTATACCAGTTTTGCTGGACCAAGAACAGTGATACTTAAATGTAAAATTATGTTGAAAGTCTAGCCATAGAGTATACTGTATTTCCCTGACATTATGTTCTATGGACATACTGTTAATACAACTGCAAAGCCATTCATCAGGGATAATGGCAAATTTCTTTCATCTGCCTCATCTCAAAAGTTGCAACACCCCCCCCCTTCACATATGTCTAAATGTAGTAATTACTATTTTGTCAGGCAGGCAGCACATGGCTATACGCAGTAACCTAAAGTAAAAAAGCCTCAAACTCCTTTGGAAACAGAAGTGGCTTTCCAACATATCATAAGAAATATGGTATATACTGAAGCTGCTGGTTCATTATACCCTATAGCCATTACAAATTTTACACATTTCTTAACAATGAACACATTAGGTACAAGGGACTTTTTTCAAAGGTGAATCACACTGTCTAGTTTTGGTTTGAATACAAAGGCAGGATGTTATGCATTCACCCAGGATTTGCACACTAAAGAAATTCGCTCCATCCCTTCCCTGTACTCTGACACAAACAGAGGCCACACAATACACCAACCCCATTCAGTCCATTAGCAACTCTAGTCATAGGATCACAGGTGAGCCTGTAGTTCATTTTAAGCCTAGTTGTTTCACCCCAATGTAATATTGTAGAAGTACTAGTCAATACCCAACATTGTATTTAGTGATGACTGCCCATATCCAGGAGGGTTGCGGGCACTCTTCACGGAAAAGTTTATGGTGCTCAATCCATTCGTCTAGGTTCCTCTTGAACAGTGCCATAGAGGTGCTCTGTTTCACATGAATTGGTAGCCTGTTCCAAAGACATGGCAGTCGCTGGGAGATAAATATGTCCTTCCAAAATATCCTATTTTAGTTGCAGGCCATATTTAAGTTCCTGGAACAGGTAGCCCTAGACCCATTTGATTTATGGTTATGCAATCAGTTCATTAGGTTTGGGTCTTGGGTTACTCTGTAAGCCAGATATGCAAGACCAACCAGAAATCAAGTGAAACACAGCTCGGAGAACCAACACAATAAAAAAAAAACGAACCGTGTAACGCAGCAGTTTAATAATCCAAAAAACAACAAAGCTTTTAGGTTTAAGAACCCTTCATCAGTGTTAAATTCACATCCTACTTCAAATTAATTTATACAGAATCAAGTCACAGCCAATGATATTCAACAATTCATTTTAAGGAACTTTTACAAACACATTTAAAAACATATTAAAAGACATATTACAATACAATAATAATTAATGTAATAATTAATGTAAGCTTACTCTGTAGGCCAGGCATTAGTCTCCCCTAAGAATTCTATATGACACAGAGTATAGTGACAGAGACTTTAGTCAGTACGTGTAAGGCACATACTGGAGGCTCTTGATAATCTTTGTTAGAAAACTCTGAGGTCTCTCTAAGTGCTGCAGGTGCTTAGTAAGGTACCTACCGAATGGGACGTTATACTCAATTATGGGCGGGATAAGTGCAGAGTATAGGGGGTTATAACTTCTTTTGCTCTTGAGGTGATGCCTTTACTAATCAAGTGAGCTATGTAGAAAGCTTTCCTTACAAAGGTAGACACGTGGTGGTTGAAGTTAAGGCTGCGGTTAACCTGTGATCCCAGGTCCCTTACCACTTCATGGGTACTTAGGGTATTGTTGTTGATTTGATAGTGTGAAAGGACACTGTTTGTGCCAAAGGGAATGATGATGCATTTATTTGCATTCAGTTTGAGACAGTGACTAATACACCAGACCCTCCTGGAGTATGCTAACATCATCTGGGGATTCAAGGATTGCACCTAGTTTGCAGTCATCTTTTGACTTGAACTTCTGAGAAGTATATACCAAATGCAGGGGGGGGGGGGCCCAGCTCCCTGTAACACCCCGCTGGTAACAGGTCTGCTGGTTGATGTGGAGTCGCCCACTTTGATAGTGTGTGTCCAGTTTTTGAGCCAGTTGGCAACCCATCTTACAATGAAGGGGTTTACATTCAGTTTGCTAAGTTTACTGGTAATGCCTGAATGTGGGATTGTGTCAAAAGCCTTTTCCAAGTCAAGGTATGCTGTGTGCACAGATATGCCCTTCATCAAAGGCCCTGGTCACACTTTTAAAGAAATCCACCAGATTTTAACAGGCAGGATCTGCCTTTCACAAAGCCGAATTGGGTAGGATTCAGAGTTTGGAGGTCACCTATGTCTTTATTTATGAGGTCCATAATAATACTTTTCACGGCCTTACAGATGAGGCTGGTCAGGCTTATGTGTCTATAATTCCAGGGATCTGTTGCAAGGCCACCTTTGTGGAGGGGAATAACTGTAGCTGTTCTCCATTCCACAGGAACAAAGCCTGTGGTTAGGCTACCAACAAACTTGAATTCTCAGCATCTGGGGCCCTGTCTGTCCAGTATTTTATAACTCCACACATTCTGAAAGTTAGCTCCAAACCTTTGTTACATGTGACCTAAAAATGATCAATTCTTGTTAAGTCCTTCTAAATGAGATGGCGAGAAATGGCTAGTGACTAGGAAAGAAGGCATACTTCTTTCAGAGTACAGTAATGAGCAAAAAGGATTATGAACAGCCACTGAAGGAACATTCTCAAAGGCTACAAAAACTTTCCCTAAACAATGTGAAATCAAGACAGACAGACTTAATTTTGCATTGGAGCCACTGGGAAGACAACCTGTCCAACCATGGACCTAGAGTGCTGTCAGCTGCACTGAGGCTTTGACTTGACCCAAACTAAGATATAGCAAGCTTTAAAAGTCTACCTCCTCAGTGATCATTGCTAACACTAGGCTGAGCAACGGACTGTTTCGCCAATAAATGTGGAAACTTACAGCAAAATCAGCTGCACCTTACCAACTTCAATTTTTGTTGACCAGGTTGGTCCCATGAGGCCAATGTCCACTTATCACAGGAGACCCAAGGTAGTATTTATACTGATTAGGGGAAAGGTGACCAGGACTCGAGGAAAAGTACAGCTGTGTTGCACTTACCATAACTGAAGATGCTTGAGTAGGTTAATGTTGCAGTACGGATTCTTGGGTCTTCTTGCCAAGCAGAAGCCCACAACCAGCTCAGTTTCCAGAGTCTTTGCATCATCTCTAGCCGACATACATCTGAAGACTGATGTCCAGACATCAAGGTATATGAGCACAACAGTCTGATGCTTGATGACAACATAAACCTTCCAGAAGTCAGTTTTAGTCATGGATAAAGAAAGGTCCCAAACTATGCAGTCATAGTAAAAGAAGGAGATGATGGTGGATCAGGACTACCTGCCGGAAAAACTTCCCCAAGGTATGAGGGAGAGACCAGGAGATAAAATGGTAGGAGGGTGAGAGTTTGTACTGCAACAATGATCTACTCAAACATCTACAATTATGGTACATGGGACACATCTGTACTATGTTTTTTGTAGTTAATGTTGCAGTACTAATTCTTGGGAGGACTCCCAAAGCTACAAACTGAGGGGCAGGCTGTTCTGATGGCCCCTGAGAAAGCAGGCACTGCAGGAGAGCAGTAGCAAAACCTGCCCTAGCTCTGGAGGTATTGGCTAAATGGTAATGTTTAGTAAAGGTGTGAACAGATGTCCATGTTACAGCTTCCAGGATGGCCTGTGTAGTGGGCTGCACTGTGTCTGGTGGATTGAGCCCTGACATGGGATATTAATGCGTTACCATGATGGCCATACCAGAAAGTAATGAAGTTGTCTATCCATTTTGGGATGGTTTGGAGACAGGTTTGCCTTCTTTCCCTTCCTCAAAGGCCACTAGTAGTTAATACACTCTATTTCAGAACTTAGTCCTGTCCAGATAATACTTGATCTGTTGATATACATCCAGGGAATGCAGAATTTGCTCAGCTTTATTATGTTGGTGTGGAAAACACACCAACAAGTAAATAACTTGATTCAGGGAGAATTCAGATATTACTCTGGGCATAAAGGAGGGGTTAGTTCTAAGGTTTACTCTGTCCCTGTGAAACACAATGAAGGGTTCTTTGCACATCAGGGCTTGTAACTCTTGAGACTCATCTGATGGATGTGATGGCTATCAGTAGGGTGGTCTTCCAAGTGAGCACCTTCAAAGTAGCAGAAGCTGGCAATCTAAGTTTTTCTGGTACAGAATTTAAATCTCAGGTAGGGACAGGATTTCTCCTTGGGGGCGTTAGATGTATGACCCATTTTAAGAAATTTTTCAGGTATGAATGGGAAAAGATGTGGGAAGCAAATAAGACGGGCATCGATGGCCAAGGCATGCATCTTAATACTGGAATAAGAAGGGCTCTGGTTTAGCAATCCTGAAAGGTATTCCAACACTAGATTTATGTCCACATGAGGAGTACTAGTGTCTATTTTTTGCAGCATAAAAAAAAAAAAAAACTTTACCATTTAGATAAGTATAATTTTCTGGTATTAGCTTTTCTTGCTTCTCTCAGAATAGACAGCTGTTCTGTAGATTAGTTTGCATTATTTGGGGTCTAAAGCCAATCCTCCAAGATGTTACTTTGAAGGTGGATAGGTCAGGATGGATGATACACTCCCTTTAGCTGGGCGAGTAGATCTTTCACGAGTAGAAGAATGAAATACCTCCCTTTGCGGAGAGTCAATTGGAAGGAGAAACACTGTTACTTTGACCAAAAGAGGACTATGAATATCTTGCTCGTCCTGTCTGACCTCATTTTTATCATTACCTTGTGAATCAGTGGTAGTGGCAGAAAGAAAGAAAGAAGTCTGTCCATTTGAAAAAGTGTCTGTTTGCCATGGCCTGTCTGTTGGGTTCTGGAGCAGAACCTTTGTTGCTGTGTGTTTTGATGAGAGAGATGACCCCATTTATGGGTGAGGTCTAGGAAAATCTCTTCTTTTCAGCATCTATTTGTTGGGGTGCAGAAAATCCCTGCTCACAGACTCTGTCAGGGTGTTATTCTGACTCGGGATGTAGGATGCCGTGAGTGTCAGTTGCAATTCCCATGGCAATAAATAGATTTTCATTAAAAGACTGCACAGGGGATAGGAATGGGTTCCCCTTGCTTGCTGATGTACAACATAACCTTGGTATTCTGTCCAAATCTACAGTGTTTCCAGGTTCAGGTTGTACTGAAAAGCTTTGATGGCTAGAAGGACTGCCAATGTGTCTTTCTGGTTTATGTATAGCTTTCTTTATTCTGGAGTCCAGATACCTTGCACCTGGTGATAGTCTTGTCTGCTTCTGGAAGGGAGAAGTTTGCTCCAGGATTGTGTAGGATGGTGTCTTTCCACCAGAGTAGCTTCATTTTCAAGGAGGAGAGAAGAGGCACCAGGATTTTCAGGGGGTTGAAAATGCTTTTTGCAAGTGTTTTTTAGGAACCACTGGAGTTTTCTCATGTTCAGTTTTACCAGGAGTACAGTTAAAATGCAGGATGATATGTATCCCAAGGTCCTTAGGTATTCTCTTGCAGAGACTGTCTTGCTTTGGTCGTAGGCTAAGAAGATAGTTTATGAAGTAAAAAGCATTGTCTTGGGGGTAGGACTTTTTTGCTGCAATGAGTCTGTCAGTGCGCAGAAAAAGGATTCTTGTCTGGGGCTGAATTTGTGACTTGCTGAGACTCAGAATGATACCTACCTTCTGAAGGCAGTCCATGGTGATTTGTAATGCTGCTTAGAGTTCTGGGATACATTTTCCTTAGACGAGGCAGTCGTCTAGGTATGGGTAAATACATACCCCCTAAGGTTCTGTAATAGGCTATAACTGGAGCTAGACATTTGGGGGAAACTTTGGCAGTAGTGGATAAGGCAAATGGCAAGGCACAAAATTGATAATGTATTCCTGCTGATACAAACCACAGGCATCTCCTGTGTTCCTTTGAAATAGGGACATGCAGTAGATGTCCTTTAGGTCTGGCATGATCATCTAAGCCCCTTGAAAGATCATGGGTAGCAGTTTTTGAAGGGTTAGCATTTTGAATTTCAGATCGTATAAGAAACTAATTAGCTTTGACAGATATAATATTGGTCTCCAGGTGGCTCCCTTACTTGGTATGAGAAAGAATCTTTAATAAAACCCTGTGCTCTCCTCCCCTGCAGGAACTAGCTGAATGGACTGTTGTTGAAAAGATCTAGCAAGATGGGAGGAAAAGATCCTCTTCTTTTGGGATTCCTATGAATGGTGGCCTTTCCCTGAAGTGAATGTAATACTCTTTTTCTCTCATGTCTAAGACTCATTGGTCTCCAGTGATAAATTTCCATTGTTGTTGGAGGGTCTCCTTGCTACAGCGAGGGTGAGGAACTGGGGAAGGGGATGGGGGGGTTGCATAGTCACAGCTGTTCTCTGGGATGGATTGGAACCTTGGAACCTCCAGGTCTAGGGCACTGATCAGGTTGCCATCTCCTAGACTGTCTGGGTCTCTATGCTTGGAGAGGCTTCCCCTTGTCTAGAGGGAAAAGTCCAAGGTGATAACTATTAATATATCTAGAAGTGGGAAATAGGATGCCTTCATAGTTTTACCTTGTTTTCCCTTTTTTTCCAACTTCACAAATGCTTTTTCTGCAAGTGGGCCAAAAAGAAACTCCTTATCTCGTGAGGCATCCAGAAGTTGAGCCTTTACCCAGTCAGAGTGGCCAAGTCCTCAGCCACAGAAGTCTAAGAATGACCGAACCAATAGCGGCTGCTCTACAAGATGCATCCAGTGCATTGTAAACATATTTTAGACAATGCCTTGAGACCTGCAGTGCTGATCTAGCCATTTCCTGTATGTCTAGCTGTAAGGTCTCGTCAGTAATGCCTTCTGATTTAGAAATTATTTGTTCTGTTAGAGACTCTAAACATTTCAACATGTGAAAGTGACAATTAATGGCCCTCATACAGAGGGTAACAGAAGTAGTACATGCCTTCTTTCCAAATCTAACTAGCAGTCTACTTTCTCTGTCACTTGGAAAAGGGTGTCTATCTGCATCCCTAGGGACACCCTTGGAGGATTCAGTACATATGACTAAAGTATCAGCTTGTGGGTTTTTGTAGAAATGCTTGCGAGTACCAAGCACTCTATAGAGACAATCTGGATTCCTTGGGGCAAGTGGCAGACAGTCTGGGTGTAGACAGAAAAAGACATCATCTAGAACTACGTGCATTGGCGAGAAAGCTAGTGGTCTGGAGGATGGTAGACTTACAAGCTCTCTATAATGGGTTTGGTCCTGAGAGAATTCCTTGCTCTCCAAATTAAAGGCCTCCATCTTATGCAGAGTATCCCCAAAAGATAAGTCCTTGGGTGGGGACGCAGAAGTGTGTGAATCATCTGAATCAGAGTGAGGGTAGGATTAATAGGGAAAGTGTTCAGAAAAGGACTATTCTTTCTCATTCTCATATCTTGAGGAGTCAGAATTTCTTGAAAAGAGACATCTCTTATTTTGCTGAGAGAAGCTTCAGGAAGTAGACAGCTGTGTCTGGCTGGGTTCCCTAGATTTCATAAAGGTCATTAACTCCTAGGCTATCTTCAGAATGCCCTGTGCTTCAACCTGGGCTGTAGTAGCAGAGGACCTGGTAGTTGGGTGAGGCAAGCTGACTGGTCCGTTCAGAAAGAAAAGACTCGAGAAGGGGTTGGGTGAACACAACCGTGGTCCATGTTCTTGAAGTTTGACCATAACCAACAGCTGAAGAAAATGAATAATCACCTTCGGTGACAATGCTCAAGTGTCGGAAGCCTGTGGAGGGGCTGTGCACCCAACCACCAAGGGCATTGCAGCAGTCAAATCTGATTGGCCTGCCACCATGGCGGCCTCCTGAGGAGTCACATCAGAGGGCTTGGGCCTAGTAGTCATCAGGCTGTAAAGGTGCCTCACCTTAGGCCATACCTCTCAACCTGGAAATATCAAAAATCTGGACAATGGCCCATGAACAATAGGTACAAATCTGTACGCTGATTAAAAAGACATTATGTTCTTACGATAACGTTCCATGTGAGTTGTTCATCTTGCCTTTGTTCTTACACGTGGGTATGGAGCCGATCCATCCGCTCCGAGTCGGCCGCTTTCCAAGCTCAAGATCTCGGAGTAGCTCGAGGCACAGTCCCTATCCCATGATGCTCTCTGACTAACCTCAGATCTAGTTTGCTGAACCCAGCAAGATAGAATAGCACTAAACATACCAATATGCCAAAAATATATACATGTATACATATATTTACAGTTTGCTAAGAAATACTCTGGCTGGAGTAAAAGGACACTAGTTAGACCAACCAGACCACCAGTCATACCCGTTCTTCAAGAACCTGGAGGGGGAAGGTGGAAGGGAGTGCAAGAACAAAGGTGAGATGAACAACTCACATGGAACGTTATGGTAAGAACATAACTTTTTTATATGAAGTTGTTAAATCTCGCCGTTTGTTCTTACACGTGGATAGCGTCACAAACACTCTAATCCTGGGTGGCTCATGGGAGTACATTCCTGAGATCAGTGGAACCAAAGGAAGCCCTGTCCACTTTGTAATGAGTGATAAACGTATGAGGTTTGGACCAAGTAGCAGCTGCACAAATAGTGTCCAAAGGCAAACAGGCTGCATGAGCCAGAGATGTAGACACAGCCCTGGTGGAATGTGCTTTCACACTATGCTCTAAAGGTTTGTTGGTTGATGTGTGTGTATATATATATATATATATATATATATATATATATATATATATATATATATATATATATATATATATATATATTTATATTTTATGCAATCAGATAACTACTTAGACAATGTAACTTTAGCTACAGGCAGCCCCTTTTTATTGTCCGTATGAGAAACAAAGAGTCATTCCGATTTCCTAAACTCCTTTGTCCTGTCCAAATAAAACCTCAATTGTCTGTGAATATCAAGTTTATGTAACATATATTCTAATTTATTCGAATGGTGTCTGAAAAAGTTGGGCAGCTCAATAGACTGGTTTAAATTAACCTCAGAGCAGACCTTAGGAAGAAAGGTGGGATTTGTCCTGAGAGACACACTGTTGGAATGAAAAACCAGATACGGAGGCCTGATAGAAAGAGCTTGTAGTTCCGAAACTCTACGAGTTGAGGTAATAGGCACCAAGAATATGGTTTTCCAAGAAATGAACTTCAAGGGACAAGAAGATGCAGTTTCAAGGGGGGGGGGAGCATAAGCTGAGATAGTATTATATTTAGATTCTAGGGGGCAACTGGTTTGTCTGACAGGTGGCTTAAGGTGGAGTCCCTTTCAGAAAGGCTTTACATAATCAGTGAGAGATAAGATTAGAGCCCTCAAATCCCAGGTGAAAATTGGATATTGCAGCCAATTGAACTCTTACAGTGGCCACTGCTGCACCTTCATGAAAAAGCATAGTCAGAAACTCCAGAACACTATCAATAGGAGCGACATAGGGATCAATATCATGTTGAGAGGCCCAATAAACAAAATGCTTCCATTTGGTGTTGTACAGTTTTCTGGTGGAGACTTTATGAGAGGAGACCAGAATATGTTGCACTGCGAAAGACAAATTATATGACCCAGCTAGGTTGGGAAGTGGAGCAGCCAAGCTGTCAGTTTGAGGGAATGAAGAGAGGGGTGAAGAACTCCTGACGAGTGAACTGGCACTGGGTCCAGAAACCAAGGTTCTTCCAGCTGATATTGCTAAAGGAAGGGGAACCATATCTGCTGAGGCTAAAAGGGGGCTATCAGAATAACAGTCCTTCCCAAGCTTTTTGCTTTCTGTAAAAATCTGGGGATCAGCGGGGTTGGATAAAAGGCATAAAGGAGACCTGAGGGCCAATCGTGTACGAGTGAATCCCTTGGGCTGTCCCCCGGAGGAGGATTCAGGGCAAAGTAGCTTCTGCATTTGGCATTCAGCGAGGATGCAAAAAGCTTGCAGCAAGGCTGGCCCCATCTGCGGAATATAATTTCCGCCACTTCTTCTTTGAGGGACCACTCGTGGGGCAACAGAATTGCTCTGCTCAGTTTGTCCACTATCACGTTGGATTTCCCCGGGATGTGCGCTGTTATCAGAAAGTGCCCAGTGGATACCGCCCACTGCCAAATTCTCAAGGCTTCTTGGCATAAGGGGTAAGACTTGGTTCCCCCCTGTTTGTTGATGTACCAGACCACCGACGTTGTCCATCTGGATCGCAATCATCTCCCGAGGCAGAGAGGCGTGGAAGTGCTGTAACGCTAAAAGCACCGCTCACTGCTCTCAACTCCAGGACATTGATGTGCTAATGAGATTTCATCTCTGACCAGGTACCTAGGGCAGTTCTTCCCTGAAAAAGCCCCCCCACCCACCCTATCAGGGAAGCGTCCGTGGTCACCGTGGCTATGGGAGGGGGAAGTACAAATGGTCGACCTATCGTCACCTGGTGACTGCTCAACCACCAGAGAAGGTCCTTCTTGCAAGCGTCTGTCAGTAGGATCTTGAAAGACATTGGGAGCTGTTGATAAGACCACTGGGTGAAAAGCAACCATTGAAGTATCCTCATGTGCATCCATCCCAGAGGAACCGCTATGAGGGTAGCTGCCATGGTGCCTAATAGCATTAAAACCTGAAAGGCAGGTACTCTCTTTTCTTTTAGCAAGTGGGATGCCTGATTTCATAGAGAGATAACTCTTTCTTGAGGTAATCTGACCAAGGCGGTGGTAGTGTCTAGGTCTGCTCCGATAAAAAAGATATACTGTGATGGTAATAAGGCAGATTTTTTGAAATTTATGGTTATTCCTAACAGAGAACAGAGATTGATTGTATGATCCCTGGGCAGAATGAGTTGATGCCTGGTGGTGGTGGATAGGAGCCAGTCGTCCAGATACGGAAACACCCGGAATCCTAGATGCCTCAGGTGAGCCGTAACCACTGCCATGCATTTGGTGAACACTCTGGGGGCTGAGGTGAGACCAAAGGGCAGTGCTCGAAATTGGTAGTGACTGGCCCCCAGCCGGAAACGCAAATGATCTCTGGATGGTCTGGCCATTTTGATGTGGCAGTACGCATCCTTGAAATCTAAAGAGCACATCCAATTGCCTGTTCCAAGGAATGGGAGTATCGACTGAAGATTGACCATCTGGAACTTTTACTTCTTTACAAAAGCGTCGAGCTTGCTGAGGTCTAAAATGGGCCTCCAGTCCCCCATTTTCTTTGGAACTAAAAAGAATCTGGAGTAAGTTCCGGATCCTATCTGGTCTGCCGGGACTGGCTGGATAACTCTTTTTTCTAGCAACGTTTGGATTTCTATAGCTGCTTCATCCCGCAGACTGGGTGGAACATCTAGGATTTTTGTTCTGACTGGCAGGGACTCTGAAAAGGGAATGATGTAACCTCTGGTAACTATGCTTTGTATCCAAGAATCCGATGTAATTCCTAGCCAGGCATCTGGGTACAAAGCCAAGCGACCCCAGGCTGTCTCCAGAGTAGGACAGTCGGGCCTTCTCTCAGGAGCGCTGATAAGGCTTGCCAAAGAACTGCTCCTTGTCGCCTTGGTTTTGCGGACCCCTTCTGCCGCCAAAGCGGCGTCTTCTGTTATTGCCCCCTCCTCTGCCCCTGAAGGGGGGTTCACTACGTGCGTTCTGGAAAGCTCCTTGGGACTTCCAGAACCACATTTTTCTACCTTTCTGCCCTTTAGGGTATGGTCTAGTGGGGGTGGAAAAACAGATTCCTACGGCAGATAGAGTCTTTCTTTCCTGCTCACATCTAGTGAGAGTCTCCTTGACTTGGGGCCCAAACAAAGAAGAGCCATCAAATGGGGTGTTGACAAAGGGAGACTTGAAGGCTTCCACAAAGGAGCATAAGCGCATCCAGGACTGTCTCCGCAGAGCTATCACTGAACCTGCTGCTCGGCTCGACTCGACCCATCGGCTGCATAGGAAATGAGCCGAATGGACGAGTTGACAATGGAATTAAGGGTAGAAAGCTGAGCCGTCATCTTCTCAGAAATAGCTTCATCTGTGTTACCCTTTAGAGTATCTACAAGTTCCTGGAGGAGATCTCGTTGAAGATGGGTAAAATGGGTTAAATAGTTAAGCGATCTCATGGCAAACGTTGCAGAACTAAAAATGCGTTTCCCATATCTGTCCATCGTCCTAGAATCTCTATTAGTAGGATGGACAGTAGAAGAGGTCTCTGACATCTCTTTCTTGGTGACCACTGCCACCACCGTGGCATCAACAGGGACTCCTTTAGTGAGGTACAATTTGTCTTGAGGGGAAGTGATGAACTTACTGGGCCTCCGAGGGACTGGTTACATGGAATCAGGGGAATGCCAAGCCCTTCAAGCAACCAGTTTCATCAGTTCATCAAAGGGCGGAGTAACTCAGGAGGTGGAAGGATGAGACCCAAAGGCCTTCAGGAGCACCGACTCATCCTCAATAGGGGTAATGAACTGCCAGTCACCCCTCTGTTTCAGTATTTCCAGAATGTCTGCAAAGGAAACATCCTCCGAGGGGGACCGTGGGGACCCTTCTGATTCCTCTAAATCCGTGTCTGATGTCAAAGATTCCTGAGGGGAATCCAAATGCCTCCTCTTGCAAACTCTCTTTCTGGGGACTTCACCAGAGCACCTGGTGAAGTCTCAGTAAAGCAGGGTTCACCCAAAGGGGTTACCTCAGGCTCTGGGTCTCGACGCTTAGTAGGAACCCGTGATGTAGAGGCAGAATGTGGCATTTTAGGGGAGGAAGAGGAGAGACCGGAGGAAGTGAGGGTCTTGGCAGACATTTCCCTCCTCATGGCATTGAAGGCACCGGAGTCTCGACCCAAGGAATCCGCCAGTTCCGAGGAAGATGGCGGCTTCCCCGATGTAGAGACCAAGGGCTCCGAACCAGAGGACGGAGCAGAGTTCATCTGCGCCAAGACCCAGAGAGGAAGGGTCGGAACTGACGCGTCGGTTCGGCTCTCCCCCCGGAACCGACGAGAGAGTGTCAGCTCCAAGACTTTTCGAACAGCACCGAAGAAATCAGTGTCGACGGAGCCAAAGTCACTGGGACAGGACTCAGCTCAACGGGTTCGACAAAGTACAGTTTTGTACCTACCATAAATGTAGATGTTCGAGTGCTAATACAGCTGCAGTCATAACAGATGGGTTCTCCTGCCGTCAGGCGGGTCCTCGGTCGGCCGAATTCCAAAGTCTAGGTCCGGCACCGGTTGTCGTCGCTTCTTCCCTGACGTCAGTATGACAGGGGTATAAAAGAACCAGCCAACGCCATTTTCTTCAGTTTTTCTTGCCCCAGATGTCAGGTGCCCCCAGAAGGAAGGCAATACATAAATTTGTGTAATAAAGCAATGCCATATAATCAAAATACAGTAGTGCAAGCAAATACACCATGAATGAATACCCCAATCAGGTTGTATGAGGAGGTGTTAGCCAATAGGCCTGTCCCAAGAGGGGAAGGAGGGAGGGAAACCTGGACTGCAGCTGTATTAGCACTCGAACATCTACATTTATGGTAGGTACAAAACTGTACTATGTTCATCGTGCATACAGCTGCAGTCATAACAGATGGGTAGAATCCCAAAGCTAAGAAAGGGGTGGTAGGCACTAGGTGGAACTAGGAGGAGCCAGAATGCCCTGCAAGACTGCAGTGGCAAAGCCTGCTCTAGATTTGGAGTATAATGAAAGGTGGTAGTGCTTGGAGAAGGTATGCACAGAACTCCAAGTGGCTGCTTCCAAAATATCTTTGGTAGGAACTCCTCTGAGGAAAGCTGCAGAGGTAGCCGTGGCCCTTGTGGAGTGAGATCTGATGCCTGTAGGTACAGTTTTGCCATGAAAAGAATAACAAAAGCGTATGCAGTGGGCTATCCATTTTGAGATTGTCTGTTTTGAAATTGGCTTCCCTTGAGCTCCTATACCATAGGACACAAAGAGCTGTTCTGATTTTCTGAAAGGCTTTGTTCTGTCCAAATAATAACGCAGTTGTCTGTGGTTGTCCAAGGAATGTAGAAATCTCTCCCCTTTGTTTTGAAGATTAGGATAAAAGGTAAGTATGTGTATAGCCTGATTCAAATCTACCCTGGATACCACTTTTGGCATAAAGGACGGGTTGGTTCGTAAGGAAACTCTGTCCTGATGGAAGATGATAAAAGGCTGCACAGCCATGAGAGCTTGTAGTTCCGATACCCTACGAGCTGAGGTAATAGCCAGAAGGAAAGCTGTTTTCCAGGACAAATATTGCAAATCTGTTGAGGCAGCTGGCTCAAAAGGAGGCAAGGTCAGCTTTTCTAGAATGAAATTGAGATCCCAAGCAGGTATTGGTTGTTTCCTTGGGGGTTTTAGATTCTTAGCCCCTCTGAGGAACTGTCTTAAGAGGGGGTGAGAGAATAAAGGTGGATCAGTGTTGTGTATTCTGCAGAAATGGTTGAGGCATGGATTTTGATGGAGGAGAATGAAAGTCCACTGCTTATCAGCTCAGCTAGATACTGTAATATTTGAGGTAAATTCAGTTTTCCAGGATTCTGGCCCTTTTTCTCATTCCAGGCACAAAACCGTTTCCATTTTGCAGAGTAAGCTTTTCTAGTAGATGGCCTTCTGGCCTCCAAAATGACATCCTGCACCTCCTTGGAGAGTAGGGTCTGTTGTGATGTTAAGGAATCTTCCATGCGGCTAGATTGAGTGTTTTCAGCTGACTGTGAAGAGTTTTGAAGCTGTGCTGAGTCAGAAGAAGAGGCATTAGAGGCAGGGTCCATGGTGGGGAATGCGTCAGGCTCCTCAGGAGTGGGTACCAGTGTTGTCTTGGCCAGTCTGGAGCAATGAGAATCATCTTTGGTCTGTCTGCTCTGGTTTTAATAGGACTTTGGGCAGCAGAGGAAGAGGTGGGAAGGCATAAACTGCCATTGTTGTCCAACTGAAAGAGACAGCGTCCACTCTCCAGGCCTTTGGATGAAAAATCCTTGAGCAGAATTTTGTCAATTGGTGATTTTTGTGGGAGGCAAAGAGATCTATGTCTGGCCTTCCCCATGCTTGAATTATCTCTGTAAAAACTTGAGGATGCAACTTCCATTTGTGTGGATCTGTCATATTTCTGCTTAGGTTGTCTGCCAGAGTGTTTTCCTTGCCTGGCAAGTACTGTGCTTGAAGTTCGATTTGTAAGTCCAGAGCCATGTTCCAAAGTGACATGGCCAGCCTGCATAGGGGGTATGAATGGGTTCCTCCCTGTTTGTTTATGTACCACATTACTGTGGTGTTGTCTGTCCTTATCAATAGTTGACCTGGATGCAGAAGGTCTTTGAAAGCTATAATAGCATTTATTACTGCTAGCATTTCCTTTTGATTGATGTGAAGGTGCTTTTCTTTTTGGGTCCATTTGCCCTGAATGCACCGATCTGTCATGTGCGCCCCCCAGGCGTAGTCCGAGGCGTCTGTTGTGATGACTTGATTTGCTTGAGGCTTGCTGAATGGGAGACCTGTGTTTGTTTGGCATGCTTGAGCCCACCACAGAAATTCCTTTTGAAGACATGGAATTAGTGGTATTATTGTTTCCAACTGTGGCTGTGTTGAGACCATAGGTTTTTCAGGTACCATTGAAGTTTCCTCATATGCAGCTTTGCACATGGGATTAGTAAGATGCAAGATGCCATGAATCCCAGAGCCTGCAGGATTTTCCTTGAAGTCAGCCTGGTGAAATTTGCTAGTGTTCTGAAGTATTGAGTTAGTTGCCCCTGCTTCTCTGGCGTGAGGTAGGCCATCTGGGTGTTTGTGTCCAAGTTGGCACCCAGGAAAATTATTTTCCGAGAGGGTATTAGCCTTGATTTCTTTTTGTTGACTGTGTATCCCAGAAAATTCAACAACATTATTACATAAGCCAGATGTTTCAGAAGTATGTGCTTGCTGTCTGCTTGGATCAGGCAGTCGTCCAAATAGGGGTATATCTGTATCCCTTGAAGTCTGCAGTAGGCAATTACTGATGCCAGGCATTTCGTGAATACTCTGGGCGCAGTAGATAAGCCAAAGGGCAATGCAGAGAATTGATAATGGGTTGAACCTGCAAGAAATCTGAGGTATCGTCTGCAATTTTGTCTGATTGGGACATGCAGGTATGCCTCCTTGAGGTCCAATGTTACCAGCCAAGACTCCTTGCCCAGCATGGGAAGAAGCTGCTGTAAAGTGAGCATCTTGAATTCTGGTACGAGTAAAAATGTGTTTAGGATGGATAGGTCCAAAATAGGTCTCCAATCTTTTCCCTTCCTTGGTACCAGGAATAGTCTGGAATAAAAACCTTGACCTTGTTCGTGAGTAGGTACCTCTTGAATAGCTTTCATGTCTATGAGATCTGAAATTTGTCTTTGTGGCTCTGCCCTTTGATTGTGTGGCATATTTGGCATGCCTCTCATTTTTGGAAGGGTGTGAAAATGGAATCTGTAGCCTCTGTTTATAATGTCCAGGATCCATTTGTCTTTTGTGACAATATGCCAATTTTTTGAAAATAATGCCAGTTTTCCGCCTAAGGGTGCTGCCATTTGAGCCTTGCTTGGCATGCAAAGGGGAAAGTCATTGGGGTTGTTTTCTGAATGGCTGCGAACTATCCTCACCACCTCTTTGTGTAGGAGCTTGCCATTGTCTGCCTCTAAACGATCCTTGGGATTGCCCTCTGCCCCTCGGGCGCCTGTATCTACCTCTTTGGGGTCTGTCTGTGGCTGGAAAGGACCAATTTTTGGAAGGCCAATTTCTGCTGAAACGTGGGGGTTGTATCTGTAGAAAATCTTTCACTGTTTGCATTGATTTAGCCTTTTCCTCCATTTTCTTTAATACCTCCTCAGCATTAGCACCAAATAATACATCCTTTTGTAGAGGGGCATCTAGTAATTTAGCTTTGACATGATCTGGTAAGGTTTGTTCCTTGAGCCAGGCATGTCTACGTATGACTGATCCTGTAACAGCAGCTCTACATGAGGCCTCTAGAGCATCAAAACCACATTGCAAGGTATGTTTACCCACTTGTTCTGTACTATGCATCAAATCCTGCAACTCCTTCAAGTCTGGTTGTTCAGGTTGTGACATTTTACTTTTCAATTGTGATAACAGAAACTGTTGGTACTTTAGCATATGGAACTGGCAGTTTAATGCCCTCGTGGTTAAGGTGGCCGAGGTATATACCTTTTTTCCCCACCTTTCTAAGGATCTGGAATCTCTCTCGGAAGGTAATGGATTTTTAGCAGTGGAGGCCTTAATTCCCTTGGGGCCTTGTGAGATAGTTTCTGGGTCAGCAGCATGGCTTTTGTATAGAAATTGGTGTGAGTCAGGAACCAGGTAGTACCTGTCAGGCTTGACTGGGGCTGGAGGTAAAGAATCCGGGTTAAGGCAGGCCTCCGAGTACACATCATCTAGTATGTCCAAGACAGGAGGTATTGCCAGAGGCCTGTGCTGAGGTAGCAAGATAAATTCCCTAAGCCTTTTTTTGGAATCTGAGTACTCTTGGCCTTCCCAGTGGAAGTGTTCCCTTAAGGTATGCAAGGTTTCCCCAAATGAGTAATCCTTTGGGGGGGATACAGAGGGAATGGACTCCTCTGCATCAGAATCTTCAAAATGTTCCTGTTCATCAGAGTGCTCTGATATAATGGAGGCCTGATCAGAGGAGGGGGATTCTTCCTCCACTCTGGGCCTTTTGTCCGGGGGGGGGGTTTGAGAACCCCTGATAAGAGTAATTAAATCCTCAGCCATTTTAAGCATCTGTTTTTTAGGCATGAGGCCTGGAGATGGGCCCTGTGTAGCTTGTCTCTTAGAATGCATGGCTGCTTTAGACTTAGTGAAAGCCTTGATGGAAAAAGAAGAGGAAGGTCTGAAGACACCTTGAGAGGAGGCAGACCTGTCTACATTTTGAGATTCACCACCAAGAGTGGCTTCGGTATCTGTAGTCGGGGTGTGGGCCGAGGAGCCTGCGACCTCGGGCACAGAAGACACCGCCAATGAAGTGTCGTCGGTAGTCAGGGGCTGCGTGGCCTCGCTGAGAACTGGACCACCTGTAGTCGGCTTTGGCGTGGTGTCGGTAGAGGCCGGACCTCGTGTGTCGGTCCTTATCTTTGCGCTTTTTAGACAAAACTGGAGTCAGAGTATCCGACGACATAATATAGTTAAATTTTTTGCCAAAATAATGCTGGGCGAACTCCACCTGACGCTTAATGGTGCGTTTGTTGAATGTAGCACAAAAACGATAGACCGAGACGTCGTGGTCTGGGCCTAAACAAGGAATACAGAGGGAATGAAAATCCTTATGCGGTATTTGCTTCCCACATGAAATACAATTATTAACTTTGTCTGACATCGGTCTGAGGCAAGAAAAGTTTCCCCAACAGGGTACTTAGTTTTCAAGAAGACTTCGGTTGCAAAATTTTCGTAATTTCAGGAGCTGGCCGACCGGCACTTGCGAACTGCTTCTGCTTCGGGAACCGCGCGGCAAGAAAGACTGAAGAAAATGGCGTTGGCTGGTTCTTTTATACCCCTGTCGCACTTACGTCAGGGAAGAAGCGACGACAAGCAACGCCGGACCTAGACATTGGAATTCGGCCGACCGAGGACCGGCCTGAAGGCAGGAGAACCCATCTGTTATGACTGCAGCTGTATGCACGATGAACATTCATCAGATCTTCCGCCTCCGGCTCCAAAGGCCTAGGTAAGCTCAGAGGAGGAGTAGTCACAGGCAAAGGGACAGTAGTAGGATTCAAACCCAGTTGGGAAGAAACCGAAAGTAATTTGGCCAATGCCGGGTTCTCTAAGAACCTCTGCACCACATGGTCCACATCGATGTCTGAAAGGGTCCTAGAAGAACGGGTCAAAGGGACCAAAGAAGCCATAGACCTGAGTATTGGAGACTTCAAAACCTCTGACACTGGCTCCAGCACAGACGATTGGCTCCGAAACACCACTTCGGTGCACGGCTCCGATGACTTAGGAACCGGTGACCGCACCTTAACAGAGGTGCTCGGAACTGAGGGCCTGGGTTCCGAGGACACCCTTGAAGACTTCGACCCTTTCGAAGACTTGGAGGTCTAGTCAGTCTTATCCAAGGCTTCCTGAAATTCAGGTTTCAAGAGTCCTCTATCAATAACTTTCTTCTTCTTTCAAGTAATACTCTGCCACTAAAAGAGTGGCAGATAGAACAATCCTCCTGTAAATGCACAGGTCCTAGACAATATACACAAAACACACGATTGTCCGTAATAGACATTTTCTGACCACAGTCACACCTCTTGAAACCTGACTTCTGTTTCTCTTTTTGGTCAGCCATAATATCTAACAGCACACAATTATCTGATCCCTGATAATAAAACAAAATAGTACTATAAAAAGAGTTCAAGACTGTCAAACTTTCTACCAGCACACAATTATCAGAACCCCCCAAAAAAATTCTTATATCTAAATATTTATTTAAATATTTATAGCAAAAAACACACTATCTAATATGACTAAATATAAAGGGATAGGAGAGAGATAACTCTTTCTTGGAAATCTAGTTGACAGAGCCTTGTTCAACTATAGTAGTGAAGCACTGAAGTGCCTAAACCAAAAAAAGGACAAGACCCAAGAGCAACCACTCCAATAACACTAACACAGCAAAAATCCACACAACAAGAGGGACACAGCCCTAAAAAAATAACAGACTACGAACTGTAATAAGAATACTAACACTACGTAAAACTATTTCTACTATTTGTCAAAAGACAGAAAAAGAATATATTGGCCCGAGCTCTCTGAAGAACTTGCGATCCGTTGCAGCGGCAAACTAGATCTGAGGTTAGTCAGAGAGCATCATGGGATAGGGGACTGTGCCTCGAGCTACTCAGAGATCTTGAGCTTGGAAAGCAGCCAACTCGGAGCCGATGGATTGGCTCCGTACCCACGTGTAAGAACAAACGGCGAGATTGAACAACTTCACATCACAAAATTTGCATACATTAACAGAAAACCAAAATACAGCCCCATCACAGTACAGTATCAGCAATCCATATACATACTGTGGGAGTAGAACCCACAGCCTTCTGCATCAAATGCAAGTATACTATCTGTTGTTGCTACTAAGAATGCAAACAGACTTGACATATGCACTAAATTTCTCTTCCCCTGAAAAGCTTTGCAGCACAAGAAATCTGGAAAAAGCCAACATTTATTGGGAGGAGGAGACAAAAGGCCAAAACCAGGGAGTGGAGCACATTTTAAACATTGCTTGTATAATCTTAGAAAATTGCTAGAATAAAATGTTTTGGTGTTACCATGCGTTTCCTGAAAGATAGGAAAACAAACTTATATGGCTAAAATTATTTAGTAAATTCAGTTGTCACTGACACACACACACAGACACACACATACTATTTTGAAAATGGTTTGAATGAACCTGTCCTGCACACACTGAACGTGGCACACAATGGACTTTGAATGAACCTCAATGATAAATGTCAGCAGCACTGAATTAAAACAAGAATAATGTCAGCAGCAGCATTGAAGTAAAATACAGCATAACTTACTTTCTGTTACAGAAGCAGCAGCATTGATTTGAATCAGCACAACAGAGCAGCAGCCAGCAGCACTGATTTGAATCAGCATAACAGACTTTGAAAATGGTTTCAATGAACCAGTCCTGCACACTGAACCTGGCACAACAGACTTTGAATGAACCTGTCCTGCACACACCAAACCTGGCACAATGGACTTTGAATGAACCTGTCCTGCACACACTGAACCTGGCACACCGGACTTTGAATGAATACCTGGTACAATGGACTTTGAATTAACCTGTCCTGCACACACTGAACTGGGCACAATGGACTTTGAATGAACCTGTCCTGCACACACTGAACCTGGCACAATGGACTTTGAATGAACCTGTCCTGCACACACCAAACCTGGCACAATGGACTTTGAATGAACCTGTCCTGCACACACCGAACCTGGCACAATGGACTTTGAATGAACCTGTCCTGCACACACCGAACCTGGCACAATGGACTTTGAATGAACCTGTCCTGCACACACCGAACCTGGCACAATGGACTTTGAATGAACCTGTCCTGCACACACTGAACATGGCACAATGGACTTTGAATGAATACCTGGTACAACAGACGTTGAACCTGTCCTGCACACACTGAACCTGCACAATGGACTTTGAATGAACCTGTCCTGCACACATTGAACCTGGCACAATGGATGTTGAATGAACCTGTCCTGCATACACTGAACCTGACACAACAGACTTTGAATGAACCTGTCCTGCACACACCAAACCTGGCACAATGGACTTTGAATGAATTTCATTGAATTAGAAGTGAACACAGCACAACGGAAGAATAATAGTAATGTCAGCAGCAGCACTGAATAAGCCATAAAAAGAATAATAAATGTCAGCAGAGCAGCATTGAATTAAAACAAGAATAATAATGTCACCAGCAGCATAGAATTAAAACACAATGGAGTTTCCATTACAGAAGCAGCAGCACTGATTTGAATCAGCACAACGGATTTTGAAAATGGACCTCATTGAATTAAACACAGCACAACGGACTTTCCGTTACAGCACAACAGACTTTGAAAATGCTTCTCATTGAATTAAACACATACTTTTGCTTAGAATGTCAGCACCACTGAATTAAATTAAAACAGCACAATGGACTTTGAAAACGGACCTCAATGAATTAGCATTAAACATAGCACAATGGACTTTGAATGAACCTACACACACTGAACATGGCAGTGGCACAACAGACTTTGAATGAACCTGAACTCACAGCACAACGGACTTGAATGAACGATCTTGTTGAATTAGAATTAAACACAGCACAATGGACTTTAAATTAATGATTCTGCTTTCCATTACAGCACAACCGACAAACTCTGTTCTTAACAGTCCCTTACCTGGGAGCATGGGGAAACTCTGCTGCTGCCAACTGTTAACTCTAAATTTCTAATTAACACTGTTGCCGAATTCCGACAGGCTGATCATGAAGCTGACGTCATTGTGCACACCTCTGCAAGTGATAACGTCAGATGAAAAAGAAAAAAAGAAAATACCCAGGAAATTTGGAAATAAAGGGGGCCACTCGGGAATTTGTGGCACCCCATTATTTGGACCTCAAAACCAGTAAATGCCGAGGAATTCAGTACGTTTGAGAGGTATGCCTTAGGCATCAGGCAACTTTAACACTGGCGCCGAAGGTTCACTGGCATCTGTTGATTCCTTTTCCTTTAACTTTTTGTCCTTGCATTTCCTGGGCAAGACAGCAGTCAAAAGGATAGTAATGAGAGCAAGTCCGAGAATTCCATGTGGGTTGTGAGAACTTCAGCCCTATGTTTGGGTGTCTTAGCTTGAAACCTAGTACAGTCCTAATAACTAGAAAGATCATGCTGAGACCCCAGACAACAGGAATGAAAATCTTTATGCGGATTTGCTTTCCACTCGTTATGCAATTACTGACCTTTTCAAATATTAATCAGAAGAGAAAATTCCCCAGCGGGGTACTTATCTGAAAGCAGAAAGTAACTTTGCAGAAAACAAGCTGACTGACAGACTGCGAGCTTCAGATACCAATGGAGTAGCACACTGGACTGCATGGTTTGAAAAAGCTGAAGATGGCTCTAACACCCCTCTTATACCCTACCATCCAGAAGTCAATATTTGGCCATCTGTTAGCTAGGGATAATTCAAAGGCTCCGGAAATCTGCATGGCAGGAAGACCCAATAATCATTACTGTAACACTGACTGTGAAGAACCTCTCCCCCTACTGTTTTTTTTTATTTTTTTAAGTGCCATGAGATCTTTTACATACATTTGAGTTATCAACTCAGGCAAATGGGATTTCTTTTTAATGTCTCATCTGAAGAATGGCACACTCAGAAGTGTAACATCCTCTTACGCTGCATTACACTCTAAGTATCTTGTCATAGGACCAGAACTTACAGCCTTCTGATCTTTAAAGTCCAAAGGCGAGTGTGCAACATGTTAAGCCACTCACACTGATATAAGAAAGGGAGACAAAAGGAAACTAAAGTCAGTATTATTGAGGCATGAAAATATTGCCCCTAAACCAGCGACTTAGGAACGCTTAACTATAATGTCAACAATTACATGCTTTAATTATCTGCCACTGCAGCTAAGCTTCACAATTACTGTGGTACATAAGAAAAACTACATTTATTTCATCACAAGATCACAGGTCTTGGGTTTGCAGGCAACCACACATCATACATCTGCAAGTATTTAAAACATAAAAAGAAACAATGCTACAATAGCTACAATGACTCATTCTGATCACTGGGTTTTTATGCTTGGTAAACACAAGTTTAAAAAATAGCATGTGACGTACAAGTAAACACCTCAGCTACATTTCATAATCTTTACACAAAAGTATATACCACAGTCAACATGAACGAACAAACCAGAACGTTATGCATCTGAGTAACTGCTACATCAGCATTTACTGTTAGTGGTCTGAAATGACACGGTAGTGCTGGTTTTCAAAGTCTGATGCAACCTCTGCAAGCAGAAGCTAGAACCGCCAATCTGGAAAACAAATATAAAGCTCTTTCCCTTTTCTTATATTACTGAAGTAGGGTTTTGCAAGAGCTGCCCAAACATATACAGAATGTTGGCAACCTCCACAGTAAATGTGTTTTGTTAAAATTGGATGTCAGTATTCAAGAAGGCTTGAATTTCAAGACATATAACACAAATCCAGATTCTTCTCAAATACAGAGTAACATTATCAGAGTTATAAAATCTATATTGGTCTTTTTAAATATCAAACAAAATTACTGTTAGTAGCATACAAATAGTCTAACACACATTCTTACGGAATGACAAATGCTAACTGAAAGCACTCAGACTGGCAGTCCATCTGACTTTGAATAATCGCTGCAACAAGTAAAACTGCAACTTATAAATTAAACTTGTATGGACCCTATTGTAAAATAAAAATATATCCTATACCTACCACTGTTGTATATTAACCCTGCGTGCATTCGCTATCAGTCTACCATGGATTTTATCTCCCTTTACTCTCCTAGGCTCTTTCTGTTTTTAGACCCACGGTGGTGCTGCGGTAGTGTTGTCACCGCACAGTAAGATGCTGTCCGGTTCAATTCTCAGCTAGAGCGTCTTCTACGTGGAGACATGCGTGAATGGGCTTACCAGGGCTGGTAACTCGGAACGTAAAAATCAACTACCAATAATTAGCGGACCAGAGTTCCGCTGTGGCAACCCCTAACCGGGAAAAGCCGAAAGACACAAACTCTCCTAGGCTCTTTCCCCCTCCCGAGTGCTCATAGCTTACCATTGTACTTGCTCAGTTAGGCCATCAGGTGGCATTGTTCAACCACTACCTATCTTTTAATGCAAGCCAAAAGTACTGTAACTGTTCTATTAATTTAACACTGCCCTGTTTTAGCCCTATTAATACTTGCTATATTATACTAAACTGCCACTGCCATGTTTTCAGCTCCTATCCCCTTGTCAACCCTCTGCATCCTTCTAAATTCACACACACAGTGCCTTATGCCAGTGCCTCCTGTGCTGTTTCTCAACTTCACTGATAACTTTTCGTTGGCTTTCTTCCTTCTCTTGGCTCTACCTGCTCCGTTCGCCCTGTGGGCTCACTTCGCTCCCCTACTCTGCACCAATTCCCACCCACCCCCCACTACTCCTACTTTTATTTTAACCACTCCCCACTCAAGACAGCCATCCAGTTAAAGCCTTCCCCTCTTTACCCCTCCTCCTTTCACCCACAGTAATTAAATACATTAATAATTAAATATACATCACTCTTTCACTACCCCCTCTCACCCCACAGCTCTTCTCTCCAACTACAAATCCTCCCATTAACTACCTTTTTCTAACCATGCTTTCCTTACTGTTCCTAACACTCTGAACCCCCATCTCCCTTCCTTCTACTCCTAACAATTTTATACCATGCCAGCTCCTATACCTCCAATCAGCTTCCACTCTCTACTCCTTACCATACTCCCACACAAAACCATTTCCTCCCTCACACAATAATCATTTCATTTCCATCTCCTCCTCTCTCTTTCAGCTCTACCCTCTGCACCTTTTTAATCCTAAAATTATTTCCACTACTAAGACACTTACTCTTAAACAAATACTAGACCATCCAGAATATCCTAAATCCAAACCAAAACACACTAAAATAACTTCCATCAATAACTTTGTCTTAGCTGGAGACATTCACCCCAACCCCGGACCTAACCCACTCACCAAAAACAATTACCCTCCCCCCTTCCTCTAACCTTTCATCTCCCTACAATACTCTTAAATTTTTCACACTCAGTGCCCAGAGTTTCAACAACAAAAAAAAATCAGTTTCAAGCATGGCTAAGTCATAACCAACCTAACATTGTAGCCATCTCTGAAACTTTGCTCAAACACCACATCTCTGACTCTGAAATCCTACCATCTGGATATCACACTCTTAGATGTGACTGCCCAAAGAAAAAAGACGGAGGCGTTGCATTAATCTATTCCAATCTACTTACCTTAATTCCCCTACCAAACCCCACTCCTAAGTTCGCCAATACAGAACCAACAGTCGGTCTATTAAAAATGAATAATCACAAAAGCCTTGCATCATCGTCCTTTATATCCCAACAAGAAATAACGTCTCAACCCTTGAAGACATACTCCAATGGGCCTCAGCTGAAATTAACCTTGAAACTTGCATACTAGGGGATGTAAACATCAACTGGAATAAAATCAACAGTCCCATACCCTCCCTGTCCATTAACCTCTTTAACTTTACTCAAGTAATCCACTCCATCACCAGACCCAATAAAACAAATCCCCCAGGATCCACTCTAGACTGGACCTTAGGTCACCCATCCAAATAAAATTACCAACTCTGGCACCATCCCTGACTCTATTAGTGACCACCTCCCAGCTTTCATTTACCATGCAACCACCTCCCATCCACACCAGCATCAATATATTCAGACCCACAGCCTTAGTAAATTTGACCCCAAAACCTTCTCTAACTATCTCAAACAAATGAATTGGAACATTCTAAAAACCCTGCAACTCGATAAAGCCATAGACCACTTGAATTCTACTTTCCTAGATGCTCTAAATTCTCTAGCTCCACCAAGGAAAAAAAGAATAAAAACTATAACTTCCCCTTGGCTAACCAAAGAAACAAAGCAAATTAAAGTGACAAATCCTGGAAACTTTACCAAAAGAATAAACTTCCCGAAACCCTTCTCCAATATACACAGCTTCGTAACTTTGCAAAAAAGCAAGTCTTCAAAGAAAAAAATCCTACTACACTAAGCTCCAGTCCAACCATCCACAAAACTCTAGGCTTTTTTGGAACTGCATAAACTCACTCCTCAACCCAGGCTCCAAAAATAACCCCTGTCCGGACCCAAGTAAATCTGACCTCGAATTAGCCTCACTATTCAACTTTTTCTTTATAGAGTCAATATCCGACCTAACGAAAATTTTCCAAACAACAACCCATCTCTCCTACATTCTACCTCATCTAATTCCCCAAATAATATCCCCCTATGTTTGAGCTTCAACCTGTCTCCATTAACTACATAAAAGGTCTTCTATCCAAACTTAAACCCAGCTCCAATGCACCTGACAACATCCCCTCTTCCTTTCTCAAGTCTGCTGCCGATGGTATAGCTCTCCCAATTAGTATCCTAATTAATAGATCCATAAAGGAATCCTATTGTCCCTAAACTCTAGCATTCTGCCTTTATTCTTCCTCTCCACAAGGGAGGCAAAAACACTAATATTTCAAACTTCCACCCTATAGCGCTTCTCTCTCCAATCTCCAAAATCCTAGAAAAATGCATCCACCTCCAACTTATGCCTTTTCTGACTAAAAACCAACTTCTTACTCCTACCAAACATGGCTTCCAAGACATAGCACCATAACAGCTCTACTCTCATTCTTAGAAACAGTCAATCAAGCCCAACATTCTGGGAACTTAGTATCCACAGTGCTCCTAGATCTCTCTAAAGCATTTGATACTGTTTCCCATAAGCACCTTCTAAGTCACCTCTCAAACCTAAATCTCTCCCAAAACACACTTTCCTGGTTCTCAAGCCATCTGTCAGATAGATCCCAGGCAGTGAAATGGAAAAAAGGCACCTCACCTTTCTTACTCACCCCTACCAGAGTACCACAGGGGTCCATCCTCAGACCGATGCTGTTTAATCTTTATCACAGCAAGCTTCTTCAATATACAGCTTGGGTTTTACAGAACAACACAAGGACACTCAAGCAGATTTTTGATAAAGGACTAGTTCTTGCAATTTTCATACACGGGTTCATGGTTTTCTATATTCTTTCCACATTGTACTTTCTTCCCATACTTCTGTTGATATTAACTCAAAGATATGAACAAGACAATAACATTGTTCAGTGTAAACAAATAAGACTGCATTTAAGCCATAACAACCCTGGTGTAAAGTATGACCTGGGGGAGTGGAACTGGTGGCAACAGAGCAGGAAAAGGATCTGTTGCTGTTGACCACACCTGTATTGGACCTTTCGGAGTACAGTGACAGTGCAGTGGCAGGAATAATCAGAATGCTGGAGGTTATCCTCAAGGGGCACATTCCTGAAGGAAAGAGGTAATGTTTCCCCTTCTACAGGTTATATTTGTCAGGCTACATCTTGAGGACTCAGTGTAGCTCTGGAAGCTATACAAGATAAAGGACATTAACCTGCTGGACGTAATCTAAAAGAAAGTTTCTAGAAAGATCTGTGGTGTGCAGAGGAAATAATATGAACGGAGGCTAGAAAAACTACAGCTCTTCACCTGAGATCAGAAGGGACACAAAAGGATGCAAAAAATTATGTCGGAAGCCGAAGTGACAAAAGAATCATTTTGACCAAAAAGGACCAAGTGGAGAGAAGGGGGGCACAAGCAGCACTTTGTAGGGGCTAAGTACAAACTGGATCTTCCAAAAGCACTTCTTCAAATACATAGCTGTATAACCCATGGAATGGTCTGCTGCAATAGATGAGGGAGAGGGAATCCACAAATTCAAGAGGACAAATAACAGGTACAAAAAAGGTACGAGAAGGGAAAGTAGGGACAGAAGACAGGCAGAATGCTAAGGCACTTAAAAAGGGTAGACTAAAAAGGCTTACTGTCACCTTCTGCTATTAAGTAAATGTAAAGCAAATAGGCACTTCAGCAAGTGGTAACATATACTGTGTTTCCATCAAAAGCATGCCCATTTGCAGGTGCTCCTTGGTCAGGAAACATAAAAGCTAGTCTCCAGTTAGCACCACAACATAATAATGTTTAAGACATACAAATCTACATAAACATATAACTATTTAGTGAAACAGAAAAACAACTTGTGTAAACTCACCTCTTCTGGGGGAAAAACAAGATGGTTGGCAGACGATACACCATAAATTCCCAGGGAAGATCATTTTGGTCAACATTAATTCTGTTAAGACAAAACAGTATTAAGTATAAAACTTGCAAACATTACAAAGTTCCCCAAACAGAGCTGTGCCCATCACCGTATGACATTTAAAGGAAGGAGATCAATAATTATATCTATGGTATTAAGAGAATGAGAAAATTATCTGTTAAATTACATGACTTACTTCACAGCAGCACTGATGGTGAAAACTAGTCATATATTTGGGATTAATACCCGTGCTTGCACTTATCCACTGTAATCCATAACACTACAAATAACTGCCTCTCTCAAAGACCTCATGACAGAAAAGAGACACCGTGTCATCTAGGACAACACTATGTTCTGTTCTACTCATTTCAAAGAGTTGAGGTCAAAGAAACAAAAGTTTCTTATGAAGCCCCAAAATGTGCAAAACTTGGGTTTAAAAAGATTGAAGGCGTACTCATTTTTACATTAAGAAAACAAGCAAGTGGTTGCTTTTAATTAAACTTGCAAGCATCTGGAACAATAAAATATACAATAATTTGTGGATTCTCTTACCTGGCTACTACAAAGTCCTTAGTTGGTTGTAAAAGTCGGGCTAGATGGATAAAGACATGACTAAGGGCACCACAGATGCCACATCTCTGAGAATAGTAGAGCAGAAGAACATTCTGTGGGAAGAGCAAAAGAGAGAAGTAAAAGTTTGATGATGCATAACTGTTGTAATCAGAAAAGTTAATGTTAAATACTGCAGAAAAACTCTGTCCTACACCTGTTATTTGCATCAATCTAAGTAAAAGTTTAAGAGTTTAATCTGGACCCTATGGCTTCCACCCTGGGTCTAGTAAAACAGAAAGTATGACACAAGGTGCCTTATGTTAAGAACCCAACAGACAATGATAATCAACGCACAGCAATTATATGTTGGTTGGGGGAGGAAGGCATTAAGCAGAAATATACAAATTAATAGCCACCAATTTGATGGTCATGCAGTGAGGAAATGGGCATTTGTCCTTTGGACAGTGCAGTACCTACACTGGGTGTGTGAGGCATTACAAGTAATCAGGACCCCAGACCTCATAAAAAAAGGACCATAACAAACAAGGTTATGATACCTGATTGTGTGGCTTAGTGAATGCGCAGAAGGCATATTACTGCAGCACCAGTGTGTCTTCCACGGATGAACACTTAATATGGAAGCAAAAGTGGTCACAACTCTCAAACAGTAAGCTTTTGATATCTGTCAGAAATGCATATTCCGTTTTTCAAGGATATAAATAATGTTTATTTTTTCTTCAGATAGTCAGAAAAAATCTGTCCTAACAAACTGCACTCTCTTTTTGCTCCTAAAAACAGCACAGTGAAAATTTTTACTAAATATCCAGAGCTTATCTAAACAATCCTGTCTTAGTTTGTGACTGACTAAGCATTTGCCTGAATTTTTAAATTCTTTAACAGCTGAATATGAATTCTTTAAATAAGTATGCCATTAACGATTTGCTAAAGCACAAAATATCTTGTACAGTGTAATAAATGTTATGTATATTAAAAGGTTAACACCTGATAAAGAATAGTCATGTAAAATCTTACCATAACCTTAGATGTTCTTCTCTTCTATGTTGCAGTATTCTTAACGTGGGAATGTCCCAAACGACCAGATGTCCAGCCAGCATACAAAAGCTTTTAGCTACTGCAAGTACTTCGGACTTCGCACATATGGCTTGTCGAATGTCAGCCATAAAAAGGATGCCCGCATGTACAATCCTCAGAACTGAAATGCCCCAAGAGGAGTACCAGTGTAAGGAAAAAGGAAAATAATCTGTCATCCAAGGATAGGAATAAGGTATGGGGGAAGGACAGAATACTGCAACATAGAAGAGAAGGACATCTAAAGTTATGGTAAGATTTTACACAACTATTCTATGTTCTTCTATTCTAATATTGCAGCATTCTTAACATGTGGGAGAGTACCAAAGCTTATGAGGAAAGCTGGGAGGAGGAAGGAACAGATGAACTTTCTAAAAAGCCATGAAGCCATGAAGAATGGCTCTAGCAAAACCAACCCTGGATTTAGAAATACTATCCAGCTTGTAATGTTTGGTGAAAGTATGAACAGAAGACCAAGTGGCAACTTCCAAAATGGTGTTTGTATCCAAACCCTTAAAGAAAGCACCAGAGGCAGCCAGAGATCTAGTAGAGTCAGCCTTTACAGGAACACGAAAACTGTTACCATGAAACACATAACAAAACAACAACACTTAGAAATTTAAAAAGAAATGGTCTCCTTGGAAACAGGCAACCCCAGTGCCCTGGGATGAAAAAAAAAACAAAAAGCTGATCAAATTTCCCGATAGCCTTAGTTTTATTCCACTAAAACATGAGTTGTCTATGCACATCCAAGGTGTGCAAGATCCTCTCACTGGAGGATTTTGGAGAAGGGAAAAATAGTGGGCAATTGAATAGAATGATTAAAAGACAACTCATTCACCACCTTGGGCATAAAGAAAGGATTAGTAAGCAAGAGACCCTAACCTTACGAAAAACAAGAAAGGGTGGAGAAGCCATTAAGGCTTGAATCTCAAGAGACCCTCCCAACTGAGGTTAAGGCTAGTAAAAGAACAGTTTCCCAGGTACAATACTTTAAGGAAGCTGAAGCTGCAGGTTCAGTTAGGGATTAATGTGCAGGATGCCTTTGAGAAAAAGTTTTACTTCTAGTCTAGAAGCTAAAGGGGGAATCAATGGCAGACAAGTGAACTTTCAAAGAGAAATAAGCCAAACCACTCTTAAGTAACTCACACAAGTAGGAAAGAACAACTTGGATAGCCACTGAAAGTGGAGCCAGATTATGTGAAAGGCACCAAGTAGAAAATCTCTTCCATTTAGATAAGCAAGATCTTCTAGAATTGGGTTTTCTGGCCTTCTGCAATATCCTCAGAAAAAAAGTGTCTGAAAGGAATCAAAAGTTTATCACCCAGAGTCAGTTGTAAAGTTGACAAAAGTGGATGAAGCAGAGATCCCTTGTCCTTTGTGAGAAGGTCCACTCTGTGAGGTAACTGGTTATGCTTGCACTTTGCTAAATGCAGAAGAAGGAACCAATGCTGTCTTGGCTGAAAGGGAGTCACCAGCAAGAATTTTGGTTTGTCCTGCTGAATCTTGGACAGAACTTTTTGAAATGAGAGGAAAGGGGGAGATGCATGAAGAAACATCTCCTTCCATCAGAAAGATAGAACATCCACCTTCCACACCAGAGGATCAGCAGCTGCAGTACCAAAAAGAGCACTGTTATCTAGAACAGTATCCATCAGTTTTGCTTTAATGTCATCTGGCAGCAGTTGAAGCCTCAACCAGGAATACATTCTAAAGACAGAGCCAGAAGCAGCTAATCTAGATGATGCTTCTGCTGCATCATAACTACATTTGACTGAGTGTCAAGCCACTTGAGAAGAAGCTCCTAAAAGGGACATTATCTGATTTTTAATATTAGAATCTGGTAGCTCTGAAAGCACTTGAGAGGCCTGGGAAAGAAGAAGCAATGAATACCTGGACATTTGTGTTTGACAGTTAATGGCTTGGAAAAGGAATATTGAATTGTACCTTGAGTAATTAAATCTGTTAGAACCTGTGGAAATAAATCCAACTGGTTTAGAGAAGGTTGAGGAATGCCCCTGAAAGGAGGAAGATTTTTCCAAGTCATGAAATATCCATGTTGGATAATGGAGAGTACCCAGGTATCCTGAGTTGTACTTGCCCAAGCTGGAAGAGACAGGGATAGATTTAGAGAAACAGGAGTAAAATTTGGAAGTGGTTGGTAAACACAGACTACCAGGCCTATCTGGAAAAGGCTGTTGACTGAAACCTGAAAAGTTTTAGGCTGAGAAGGTCTTCTAACAGTCTTCGTAGTTCTGGAAGGAGGAGGAGAAGAAAAAGGAGGTTTCCGTCTCTTAACAAAAGAGATTTTAGAAGGAAATTTTCTGTGGAATTTAGGGACAGGTGACATAAAAATGTGTTTCAAGTCCTGAAGTTCCTTTCCCTTTTCCTGTAAGTACTTAAATAAATCTGCAGCTGCAGTACAAAAAAGAGCAGTTATCTAGAGCAGTATCCATCAGTTTTGCTTTGATGTCATCTGGCAGCGGTTGAAGCCTCAACCAGGAATACATTCTAAAGACAGAGCCAGAAGCAGCTACTCTAGATGATGCTTCTGCTGCATCATAACTGCATTTGACTGAGTGTCAAGCCACTTGAGAAGAAGCTCCTAAAAGGGACATTACCTGATTTTTAGTATTAGAATCTGGTAGCTCTGAAAGCACTTGAGAGGCCTGGAAAAGAAGAGCCAATGAATATCTGGACATGTGTGTTTGACAGTTAATGGTTTGGAAAGCTAAAGTGGCAGAAGTGTAAAACTTTCCAAGTCTTTTCATAATCCTGCTCTCCTTATCTGAAGGAAGAAGCTTAGGAGATAGTAATTTGTCTGAAGCAATGGATGCCACAGCAGAATCTGCTGAAAGGCATTTGTAAAGGAACCTACAATTGTGAGGCACCTTATAAAATCTGTCAGGCATTTTAGGTGCAAGGAGCCTCTGAATCCGTGGCCTTAGAAGCAGAAGAGAAAGTATTCAAAAATGCTGGCAATACAGGTGGCACAGGAGATTCCATTTGTACAAGGTCATAACATCTTTTTCCACCTCAGACACCCGAGAGTTGTCCCATTTAAAGAATTCTATAATTTTGTTAATAATTTCTCCAAAAGATACTTCTTCCACTTGGGAATCTGCACCATTGGATTCTTCCTACGGGGAAGCATACTCTAAAGGAGATATAATATGAGTTGAATATGCCAAGGAATCCACATCAGGGGAACGCTCATCCTCTGAAAACCACTGTTCTCTAACTCTCCTAACAGGGGCAGAAGTAAAAGAGGGAACAGAAACAGCAAAAATAGCAGAAGAAGGCTTAAGAGCCATTAAAGCCTCAATCCCTGTGAATAAGTATCCCAATCTGACTGAGGTGATTTAGGGCCGGAAGACGCTTTTTTTGTTTTTTATTAACATGCACCTCTGGTTGATGGCTGACATAGGCCTGCCTTCAATGACCAACACCAAGACCTCTTCCCTAACAAGAATCTGAGGTATGTTTCTGGACCCTTCCGACACAGCAAGCTATGGTTCCCCTTGTCCATCCAATACGGATGTCTGCACTGCCTCTGAGGACATGCCGAGGTTGGATTCTTTAAAGTGGTACCTGCAGAAGAACTAGACCCAACCTCCGAATGTACCTCCGGGTCTTCACTAACCTAAGGAATACGTCGGCAGAAAGAGGTGCAGCAGAACAGGATTCAGACCTAGGCTTACTGACCTTCCTCTTTAAAGATAGCTTGGCCGAAGGACCCACAGAAACCTCCATAATGCCCTTAGCTAGTCTTTTCAAACAGTGGTTCTCTAAATAAAGACTCAAAGCCGAAAGATGACTTTGCAAGGTCTTTGGGACAAAGGCCTGACAAATAGCACCGGAATGGTGGTCATGATTTGGGCCAAGAAAAATGACAAAGATCATGACTGTCCTTATGTAGAATTTGCCTTCCACACCTACACTTGCTCTTCCTGGATAACATGAACTAAACAAAGAAGGCAGTAGCAATAAAAAATGAAAACTCCAAGGGGGCAGTTATCTAAAAGCTGGAAGCAGCAAATGGAAACAGGCAGCAGATTGACATACGAGTTAAGCATTCCGAATGGCAGCAGAGAAGTACTGAGGACTGTATGTGTGGAAGGCCTTTTATAGCTGCCATTCAACAAGCCTTACGTGCAACATCCCACGTATGTGCAGTAGCTAAAAGCTGTTGTATGCTGGCCGGACATTGGGTCACTTGGGGCGGAGGATCTCCCACATGTTAAGAATACTGCAACATTAGAAAAGAAGGACATCATGGGTTATCTGTGTTCCTCGTGCCAAAAGTCGGATGATTTTCTTATTATTAGTACGTAAATCTAGACTTAGTGATGACGTCTGCACTTGTGCAATTGGCACTGCTTGGAAAAAAAAGAAGTTATGTCTTATCATAATGTTCCGTCTGTGTTGTTGATCTTCATTTATTCATTACTGATGAGTTATTGGTTCCATCCTCGGAACCGAGCCGGCCAATATCAAGCTTGCGTCAGCCAAAAACTCTTAAGCCAAGGTCCTACCCAGAATGCTCTGCTCCCTGTTACCTCAGATCAAGTTTGCAAGTTGATAGATAAAAGTAGAGGCTACCTCTGGTCATAACAGACCTACAAGAAATGAGTACATGAGATCAACCAAGAACCTCCGGAAGGGGGGTGGAGGGTGGGAAGCAGTGAATGAACGAAGATCAACACAGATGGAACGTTATGGTAAGACATTACTTCTTTATCTGATGTTGTTAATCTTCGTTCATTCCTTACTGATGGGACAGAGTCCCCAGCTACCTATATTCCTGGGTGGCCCTCATGGAAGGATCTAGCAGGTGAGGCCAGAGAAAGGGGAACCAGACTTATTGAGGCCAATATGGAGCAATGAGGATCACTTTGCTCTTCAACTGTCGTGCTTTCTTTAGAAATTGAGAGATGAGAGGGAGAGGAGGATAGGCATAAAGAAGACCAGAGGGCCAAGCATAGACTAGAGCATCCCTTGGTGACTGTCCCCAAGGGGGGATCAGGGCAAAGTAGTTGCTGCACTTGTAGTTGGTTGGGGAGGCAAATAGGTCGCAGCAAGGCTGGCCCCAGCGGTTGAAGATTTTTGCCATTATCAGAGGATTGAGGGACCACACGTGAGGCTGTAGAATGCACCTGCTCAATTTGTCCGCTATCATGGAGCTCCCGGGAATGTGCATTGCAATCAGAAAGCAGTTGTGAGCTATCGCCCATTGCCACATTCTCAAGGCCTCTCTGCATAATGGATAAATCTGGTGCCCCCTTGTTTGTTGATGTACTAGACCATTGACATGTCTGATTAGATCGCAAAAGTCCCTGACGGAAGGATGGACTGAAATGTTTGCAACGCTAGAAGCACCGCCCTCAGCTCCAGGACACTGATATGCAAAAGAGCCTCTGACTCTGACCAGGTGCCTTGGACCGAGTTTCCCTGACATACCCCCCAACCCTATCAGGGATGCATCCGTGGTCACAGTGGCTATCGGTTGTTGGGGGTTGAAAAGGCAAGACCATTGTTGGGGATTTCGAAATGTACACCAGAGTAAATCTAGCTTGCATCTCTGAGCTACACTTATTTGAAAAGATAAGGGATGTTGAAGAGGGTACCACTGAGTGAGAAATAGCCACTGAAGAAGTCTCATGTGGAATCTGGCTAGAGGCACAATGCTAATTGAAGCTGCCATTGACCCCAATAGCTGAAGTACAGATCGAGCCGGGGATTTGTGGTGACAGAGCAGCAGTTGAACTTGTTGTCTTATTCTCTGAAGTCTGTGTTTTGGAAGGGATGCTGTGCAATTTCTCGTGTCCAACAGTACTCCTATAAATTCCAAAGACTGAGTTGGGATTGTGTTAGATTTTTCCCAGTTTATAGTGATTCCCAGATTTCGAGCTGTTGAGAGAGTATATTGCAGGGCTTCTTCCAGTAGACGCTTGGTGGGGGTGGTAAGGAGCCAGTCGTTTAGATGTGGAAACACCTGATATCCTTGAAGTCGCAAGTGAGTGATAACCACTGCCATGCATTTTGTGAACACTCTGGGGGGAGGGGGGGGCGCAGAGAGACCAAAGGACAGGGCTCAAAACTGGTAGTGACCGTCTCCTATATGGAAGTGGAGGTATCTTCTTGAGAGTTTGTCCATTTTCATGTGGTAATACGCATCTTGAAGATCTACAGAGCACATCCAATCATCTTCTTCCAGAAGAGGAAGGGTAGACTGAACCGTGACCATCTGGAATTTCTCTGTTTTTACAAATTTGTTTAGTGTACTGAGATCCAGAATTGGTCTCCAGTCCCTGTCTTTTTTGGCACAAAAAGAACCCTGAGTAAAATCAGGATCCTATCTGGTCTGGGGGGACCGTCTGGATGACTTTTTTTTTTTGTAGCAGTTTTTTGATTTCGTGTGCTGCTGTTTCCCATTGACTGGGTAGAAAGTACAGTTTTGTACCTACCATAAATGTAGATGTCCGATAGGCATGCATCTGCAGTCCTTACAAATGGGTTGTCCTGTCGTCAGGCAGCTCTTCAGTCGGCCGGATTCCAAAGTCTGGGTCTGGCCTCGGCTGGTGTCGCACTTCACCCGACGTCATAGCTGCAGTTCTTCGGGTATAAAGGCATCAGCCGACGCCATTTTCCTCAGTGTTTCTTGCCCCAGATGCCAGGTGCCCTCTAGGAAGGCTAAATTTGGATAAATGCAAATGGTTCCAAATAGTAGAGAGCAAACAAAAAATAAGCATGTATGTACATATATACAAACAAATACACCATAATAGATTCCCCGAGCTAGCTACAAGGTGGGCAAATACCCTAGGAGTACCACAGAGGGGAAGGAGGGTGGGTAATCCTGACTGCAGATGCATGCCTATCGGACATCTACATTTATGGTAGGTACAAAACTGTACTATGTCCTTCAAGGATGCATCTGCAGTCCTTACAAATGGGTAGAATACCATAGCCAAACTGGGGCAGGAGGAGAAATAAGATTATGGTGTAGTTAAGATCCCTTGCAAAACAGCAGTGGCAAAACCTGCTCGGGATCTGGAGTATAAAGGTAAATTATAATGCTTGGCAAATGTATGCACAGAGCTCCAAGTAGCAGCCTCTAAAATGTCCTTGGTAGCCACTCCTCGTAAGAAAGCTGTGGTAGTGGCTGTAGCCCTTGTAGAGTGAGGCCTGATGTTTTCTGGAGTTTTCTTCCCATGGTAGGAGTAACAAAATCTAATGCAATTTCCTATCCACTTAGAGATTGTCTGTTTTGAAATTGCTTTTCCTTCGATTCCTGTCGCATATGCTACCAGTAGCTGGTCAGTCTTTCTATTGCTCTTGGTCCTGTCCAGGTAGTAGCGTAATTGTCTATGTACATCCAAGGTATGCAACAGTCTTTCTCCCTGTTCTGTGGGTTGGGGAAGAATGTTGGTAGGTGGATAGCTTGATTTAAAGATACCCTGGAGACCACCTTTGGCATAAAAGAAGGATTAGTTCTCATGGACACTCTATCTTGATGGAAGATCAGGAAGGGCTGTACTGCCATTAATGCCTGTAGCTCAGATACCCTTCTTGCTGAAGTGATTGCAAGCAGGAAAGCAGTTTTCCATGATAAGTACTGTAATTGTGCTGTTGCTGCTGGCTCGAAAGGAGGGAGTGTCAACTTTTCTAGCACAAAGTTCAAGTCCCATGCTGGCAATGGTGGCTTCCTAGGTGGCTTTACATTTTAATCCCTCTCAGAAACTGCCTGAGCAGAGGATGTGAGAAGACTGGAGGATCCAAGTTGTATTCTGCTGAAATAGCTGATGCATGAATCTTAATGGAAGAATAGGACAGGCCGTTGTGGAAGAGCTCTGCCAAGTATTCCAGGATGTTAGCTATGTCTACCAGTGACACATTCTCTCCTTTGCAGTACTCCAAATGAGATATCTTTTCCATTTTGCTGAATAATTTTTTCTTGTTGAGGGTCTGCGAGCCTCCAAGATAATGTCTTTAACCCTTTGAGATAAATCTGGGTTATTTGGTCTTATGCAATGTTCCAGGCAGCCAGCTGCAGTGTTTTCAGGTTTGGATGCAGGGTTTTGAAGTTGTTCTGTGTTAACAGCAAGGGAACTAGGGGAAGAGGCCATATTTGTTCCCGAGACATGCTCCTCAGTAATGGGTACCAATGTTGCCTTGGCCAGACTGGAGCTATCAGGATGATCCTTGAACGGTCTTCTTTGATCTTCAATAGCACCTTGTGCATCAAAGGAAGAGGTGGGAATGCATATGCTGTCAGGTTTTTCCAACTGAAAGATACGGAGTCCACTTTCCAAGCAAGTGGGTGGTACGTCCTTGTGCAGAATTTTTTCAGTTGGTGATTGTGTGGGGATGCAAATAAGTCTATTTCTGGTAGTCCCCATTTCCCTGTAATGGTTTTGAAGATGTCCGGATGCAGCATCCATTCGTGGGCATCCGTGGTAGTTCTGCTTAGGATGTCTGCTAGTATATTTTCTTTTCCTGGCACAAAAATTGCTTGAAGCTGAATGTTGAAGCTCAGTGCCACATTTCAGAGGTCCATTGCCATCCGGCATAGAGGGTATGAATGCGTGCCTCCCTGTTTGTTGATGTACCACATAACTGTGGTGTTGTCCGTCCTTATCAGCAGTTGACCCTGTCAAAGAAATGGTCTGAATGCCTGAATTGCCAGTTTTACTGCCAGCATTTCCTTTTGATTTATGTGTAGGTGCAGCTGGTCTTGAGTCCATAAGCCTTGTATGCACTTGTCCAGCATGTGCGCGCCCCCCCCCCAACCGAGGTCTGAGGCGTCTGTTGTGATGGTCTGGCTTGGTTGAGTGCTGTGGAAGGGCAGTCCCTTGTTTGATTGACAGGCCTGAGCCCACCATTGGAATTCTTGTTTCAGGCATGGAATTATTGGAATCTGGGTTTCTAGGCTGTGCTTGTGCTGAGACCATAAATTCCTTAGGTACCACTGTAACTTCCTCATATGTAGTCTGGCATGTGGAATCAATATTATGCAGGATGCCATGTAACCAGAGCTTGCAGGACTTTTCTTGCTGTTAGATGGTTCTGCTTTGTTAATGCCATGAAGTAGAGAGGAGTTGCTCCTGTTTTCTACTGTCAGGAATGCCATTTGTTTTGATGTGTCCAAATCTGCACCCAAGAAGGTTATCCTTTGGGATGGTATCAGCCTTGACTTTTTATATTGACTGTGTATCCAAGGGCTTGTAGTAGATGAATGACCCTTTCCAAATCTTTGTTAATTTGTTTTGTTGTCCGCTTGTAACAGGCAGTCGTCCAGGTAAGGATAAATTTGAATTCCCTGAAGCCTGCAATGAGCAATTACTGATGCCAGGCATTTCGTGAATACTCTGGGCGCAGTAGATAAGCCAAAGGGCAATGCTGAGAATTGATAATGCTCTGATCCTGCAAGAAATCTGAGGTATCTTCTGCAATTTGGTCGTATGGGGACGTGCAGGTATGCCTCCTTGAGATCTAGAGTTACCAGCCAAGACTCCTTGCCCAGCATGGGAAGAAGCTGCTGTAGGGTCAGCATTTTGAATTTTGGAACAATGAGGTATGTGTTTAAAGCGGACAGGTCGAGAATAGGTCTCCATTGGTTTTCTTTTCTTGGTACCAGGAAGAGTCTGGAGTAAAATCCTTGTCCTTGTTCCATAGATGGTACCCTTTCTATAGCTCTCATCCTTAGTAAGTGAGTTATTTGTTCTAGAGCTTCTGTCTTCTGATTTGGAGGTAGGTTTGGCATTCCTCTCTTCCTTGGTAGAGTATGGAAGTGAAACCTGTAACCTTGGTCTATTGTCTGTAAAATCCATTTGTCTCCTGTGATGTAATGCCAGTTTACTGAAAATAAGGCTAGCTTCCCGCCTAAGGGTGCTTCTAGTTGTTCCCTGGTAGGCGGTGCCAGAGCCAAGTCACTGTGATTGTCCTGTGGAAGTGGTGGTGGCTGGATCTGTGGCTGTACCTCGCTGGTTGTTAGCCTGCCACTGGCGTCCCCTGTAGGCACCTCTGGATTGACCCCTGCCTCTTGAGCGCCTATTCCTGCCTCTCGGAGTTCTGGAGGTGTCTGGAAAGGACCAATTCTTGGAAGGCCAGTTCCTGCTAAACCTTGGAGGCTGGACCTGCAAGAAATCCTTGACTGTCTGAACAGATTTTGCTTTCTCTTCCACCTTCTTCAGCACCTGCTGCGCAGGGGAGCCAAACAAATTGAGCTTATCCATGGGAGCATCTAGGAGCTTTGATTTAACATGGTCTGGTAAGGACTGCTCTTTCAACCATGCATGTCTTCTGATCACTGCGCCAGTCATGGGTGATCTAAAGGAAGCCTCCAGTGCATCATAGCCGCATTTTAAGGAATGATTACTGACCTGCTGAATGTTATGTACCATTTCCTGTACAGATTTTTTGTCTAATGGTTCATCCGAGGACAGTTTTTTAGTTAATTGGTCTAACATAAATTCCTGATACTGAATCATGTGGAATTGACAGTTCAAGGCCCTAGCTGAAAGAGTAGCAGAAGTGTAAACTTTTTTACCCCATCTCTCTAAGGCCCTAGATTCCCTTTCAGAGGGGGGGGGGGTTTTGGTAGAAGAAGCTGCTACAGCCTTGGGTCCCTGGGAGATAGTTTCGGGATCAGCAAAAGGTGCCTTATACAAATGATAATGTGTGTCCGGAACCCTGTAGTACCTATCGGGCTTAGCAGGGGCCGGAGGAAGAGAATCAGGAGCAGTACAAGCATCATTAAAAGCATCATCCACAACAGTAAGTACTGGAGGAATGGCTAAAGGCCTATGCTGTGGCAAATGCAAAAAGGTTCTAAGCCTTTTCCTAGAGTCTGAAAAATCCTGGCCCTGCCATTGAAATTGTTCCCTCATAGCATGCAAGGTTTCCCCAAAGAAAATTCCTCAGGCGGAGAGGCAGAAGGAATGGAGTCTTCTGCATCAGAGTCCTCATAAGGAGAAAAGGGCCCTCTGGAGGTTTGAATTATCTGACTCATCAGAGGATCCATCTGAAGAAACTGGCTCAGGGGCTCTACTCTAGTCCTCTTCTCTGGAGGTGGGTGAGAGGCCCTGTCTGGATGTGGTTGGGATCCCCGGATCAAAGAAATGAGATCCTCTGCTAGACTAAGCATTTGTGAACTGGAACTAGGCCTGTGAGAGGGGGTCTTAGCAGGCACCAATTTGGTAGATTTTGCTGCTTTAGCCCTGGCAAAGGCCTTAATAGACATGGATGCAGGAGGCCTAGCAGCTCCACGTGCAGGGGTAGAAATATCCAAAGGGATAGTATCAGATAAATCCTGCGAACTTGCAAGAGCAGGTGGGATTTCAGTAGCAGATTCAGCCAGGCTGGATGAGGCCTCGGTAAGTGGCAAGCTTTCGGCCGGAGGAACCGTGGACTCGGTTTCAGCCGAAACCGAGACACTTGTGGTCGGCTTAACCGCGGTTTCGGCCGAAACCGCGGACCGCGAGTGTCGGTCCTTTTCCTTGCGTTTTTTAGAAATTTGCGTAGTCGGAGTATCCAACGGCATAATGTAAGCAAAATCGGAGCCGAAAAACTCTTCAGCAAATTCCGACCGACGTCTAAGCGTCCGTCGGTTGAAAGAAGCACAGGCTAGACAAGCTGCTACGTCGTGGTCTGGGCCTAAACAAGGTAAGCAGTAAGAGTGGAAATCTTTATGAGGCATTTGTTTCCCACAAGTTAAACAGTTATTCACTTTTTCTGACATTGGCTGAGGCAAGAAAGAGTCCCCAACGGGGTACTTAGCTTTTTAGAAGTCTTCGGTACTTGTAGTAGTAATCTCTGGTTCTGACCGACCGGCACTTGCGAACAGCTTCTGCTTCGGGCGCCACGCGGCAAGAAAGACTTGGGAAAATGGCGTCAGCTGATGCCTTTATACCCGAAGAACTGCAGCTATGACGTCGGGTGAAGTGCAACACCAGCCGAGGCCAGACCCAGACTTTGGAATCCGGCCGACCGAAGGGCTGCCTGATGACAGGACAACCCATTTGTAAGGACTGCAGATGCATCCTTGAAGGACATCGTTGGGTAACACTCTTGATGAGACTGGGCGAAGATGGAAGGGAATGTGATAGCCTCTGGATATACTCCATTGTACCAAGAGTCGGTTATCTTTTGCCAGGCAGCTGGGTACAAGGAGAAACTACCCCAACCACTTCCAGAGGTAAGCAGTCGGGCAACGCTTCAGGAACGCTGATAGGGTTGGGCAGAGAAAGAATCTCTGGAACCCCCGATTTTGCAGACTTACTCTGCCCCGAAAGGGGCGTCTTCCATTGGAGTTTCCCCCTCTGCCTCTAGGGGAAAACTCGGCATGTGCATCCTGGAAAGAACCCTGTGATTTCTTGTGCCAGATCTTTCCGCTCCTCTGATTTCTGGAATAGAATCGCTGAGGAGTGGGGTGTCTGACACCAACGGCAGACAAGGTCTTGCCATCTTATTCGCACCATGCCAGCGTATCCTTGACTTTAGGGCCAAACAAATAGGTGGCCTCTATGTGGGCATTCATGAAGGAAGCCTTAAAGGAGTCCACAAAGTCACAAAGGTGCATCCAAGCTTGTCATCTTGTGACTATACCTGTGCCTGCTGCTCTTGCCGCCCCTTCCATTGCGTGAGAAATAAGACACATTGAAGCATTGGAAATTAACCCTAGAGTGGCTATCTGAAAAGCCACATTATCACGGACTTCGTCAGAAACAGCTACTGCAAAGGTTTCAGAGAGCTGGTTGATAAGATCTCGCTGAAGCCTGGTAAAATGCGCCAAATAATTCAAAGACCTTATGGTAAAGGTCGATGAAGCAAACACACACTTCCCTAATCTGTCAATCGTCCGGGACTCCTTGATGGGCGGATGGACAGTTTGGCTCTCTTCTGACAAATCCTTCTTAGTAGCAGCTGCCACCACCATAGCATCTACTGGAAGACCACATGACCAGTGGAGGTGCTCAGCGGGGGGCGAAAATATTTTATCTGGCCTCTTAGGTATCGCTTCCATGGTATCAGGAGCCTTCCATGCACGCTGCACGATGAGCTGGATGAGCTCATCGGCAGGTGGGGTGACCTAGGAGGAAGGGGGCCGGGTACGAAAAGCCTGCAGGAATACGGATTCCTCAGAGGAAGGATTAGAGGGCTTCCAGTCACCCCTCTGCCGAAGGATCTCAAGAAAGTCACCAAAGGACACCTAATTAGAGGGTGACCGTGGGGACCCTTCCCCATCATCAAAATCCATATCTTCAGTCAATGACTCCTCAGTTGAGTCCATGTGTTTCCTCTTACACGATGCTTTGTTGGGTGCTTCCTCACTGGGAGGTTCTGGGGAAGACTGCAAAAAGGGGGTCTCCTAAGGAGGAGAGACCTGAGGCTCTTGTGCCCGGTGTCCGGGAGTTGAAGCTTGTGTCAGTTGCAGAACAGAGGGGGGAGAGGACGCCAAAAAATTAGCTTTGCCAGGGAAGGAAAGTGCCCTCTCCATGGCCTGGAAGGCTGGCCTGCCCAAGGAGGGATGGGAGCCCAGAACAGAGCACGACAACCTTGGAACCAGGGTCACACCCCACCCGACGAGCCTGCCCCCAAACCAGGAGTCTCAAGTTGACCCTGAATCGTAAGAGAGAGCATCCCTGAAAGGTGCCACAGAAAAAAATTGTCGTGGAGCCAGGATCGCCCTCCCCAGCTGCACAGCCACTGGCCTGAGAAGAGCCCAATGCCCAGTGCACCAAAGGCCATAAGGATGACTCTGGTTCCAAAGTGAGATCCACTATTGGAGTCAGAGGGAGGGAAGCTACTGTTGAAGTAATAGGCTTCAAAACTTGAGTGGAAGTCGAAGGAGGAGTATACATTGGGGTTTGAGGCAAAATACACTCACCTGAATGAGGGAATGTGGACTTCGACGGTTGAGAGAAACCTCTAGCCACAAGACACTGGTCAACAAGCCGCAACACATCCTGCTCAGAAAGAGTCTTGGTTGACCTCATGAAGAAGGCCGATGGCGATTCTGGGAATATTTGATCCTTGCTAATTCAACAGGTGCAGAGCTCAAAGCCGAGGAAGTCTGCACCAAAGAAAACTGTGTGGAAAAGGTCTGTGCTGACTATGTCAGCGCTGTAGTAATTGAAGGTGTCTGCACCGTAAAGGCAAAGATCTGCCCTGAAGGATACGATGCAGCAGTGGAAAGTGTCTGTACCGGCAATACAGACGGTGCCAAGAAGGACTGCACCAAAGTACATGTCAGTGCCGAAAAAGTCTGCACCGTGGAGTACAGAAGAGTCATACTTGGAGCCGAAGGAGATTGAACCTGTACTGACAGTGCCATTAGGGATTGCGACAGAACTGTCGGAACCGTAGTTGATGCACCGGGAACTCCAGTGCTGATATCAATAAAGGAGACATGGCTATAGTCAGGATCACTTGGGGTGGTGCCGAGCCTGGAGCTGACAGGGTCACAAATGGCAGCACCAGAGTAGTAATCAATTTCACCTTCTTATGAGTCAACTCCCTACAATCTCCAGAGGGAAAGAAGGGAGTGACTTTGATGAAGAACAGGAAGAACGCCTCTTGCGGGGTTTAACAGGAGGCGGTGAGCCCTCCGACCCAGAAATAGCCTCAGAGAAAGGAGACTTAAGGATACCTTTCAAAATTAACTTATTCTTCCTCTCGTTGAGAGTCCTGGTAGAGAAATGTTTACAGATCCCACACGGAGGATCTACAGTCAAGTGAGAGACATTAAGACAGTAGACACATAAGTCATGGCCATCAGAAAGTGGTAACTTACGGCCCAATCCTTGCACTGCTTGAAACCAACGGAACTTTTCTTATCCGACATAGCTGTTGTGGAGAAGAAGCACAGTAGCAAAAGGAAGAATAATGGCTACCCAAGAAAAAGGGTAAAAGAGAAAAGGAAGGATTACCAATGATGGTAATGGAGAATTACCACAAGGCAAGAAAAGAGGGTAATAAAGGAAAAAGACTAAAGGGAGAGACTCTAAAGTGTGCAATAGGGTAGGAAGATATTAGAATAAACTTTTGAGAAAAAAATTTAGAGTAATAATATATAAACTATCAAAAATTTAGACAGCTGAGAGAGTGGCTTGACACGGCTGATCAGCAATGCAGAAAATGAGATCTGAGGTAACAGTGAGCAGAGCATTCTGGGTAGGACCTTGGATCGGGAGTTTTTGGCTGACGTGAGCTTGATATTGGCCGGCTCTGTTCCGAGGACGGAACCGATAACTCATCAGTAAGGAATGAACAAAGATTAACCACATCAGATCTGTTGTTGCATACATTAAAGACTGGATTGATGAGGTAAATAATGTTAGGCATATAGCAAACAGAACACATTTAGGAAAGGTTGTGTCTCTTGTCTGTAAAGATCACTCAACTCCTATGAAACAAGATAATGCCACTGGCAACTTTGGAATTCTAGAAACAAGTATTTGGCAATTTGAGAATTCAGAGCCTATAGAAGGAACTAAAACAAAGGAAGACATTCTCAATAAAGAAAAAAACTGATAAATGTCTATAAAGTAAAGAGAATACATACTAAAAAGGACACTACTTTGTTATGTAACACTCAACTTTACAATCAATAACATGTTTCTATCAAAAAACTTTCAGTCAAAGAAAAAGGCATAATTTTTCCAAAACAGAAGGTAGAAAAAAAGGCAACGGACAAGTGAAAAGAAAGAAATCAAAACTGAACATGGAAGGACTGAAGAACATTACTGTAAGAAAAAAGAGGAGAAAGACAGATGTTAGCAACATGGCTCAAGCTGTGGAAATACAAATCCAGATGGATGAGAACTGTATGCTTGCAAATGTAATAAGCAATAAAATCAATAGAATTAATGAGACTAATGAAGATGAAGATTATTCCTTTGTAACAAGTGATAGAGCAGATATTACTGAATTAGAAGTTGGAGATTCTTCAGATATGGTCAGAAAAGATATTCTTGTAATTGGAGATTCGATTATTAGAGGAACCGATACTTACTTTGCAGAGAAGATAATGAACATCGAATAGTGTTATGCTTGCCAGGAGTAAAAAATAGAGAATGTCAGGCAGGCCTTGGAACTCTTTTATGTAAAGAAGTACGGATTTATTTTTATTCATGTCGGTACAAATTATCTCATCCACAAGGACTCTCTGTTAGCAGGGAACTTGAAGCCCTCTTAGACAGCAGAACTTGTACAGGTGTTAGGAGATATTTTTCACAAATCACATACAGACATGAAAGTCATGTCACTGTAAATGAAAAGATTTGTGGGGGTAAATGCCTACATGAAAAAAATGCTACGTTTTAAAAAATGAAAATGTGTAGGGCATCCAAGCCTAATTTTGGGCACATGTGTTCTGACATGATGTCGTGCACTTGTCAAGATCAGGGAGGAGAATTTTTGCAGCAGATATTTTGCAATATCTGACAAACACAAGGCAAGATTTTTTGCAAGGTTGAAAATTTAGCAGTTCACATCAACATTTGATGCATTTCTGATGGTTGCTAATGCTAAGAGCATTAATAATAATTTTTTTTTTTTTTACTGGAAAATTTGCTATGTTTCCACAAGATTGTCGTTGTTATTGTTTGTGAAACATGGTTAAAGAAGAACAATAACTGGAAACCAGTTCTGTCAGGATATGAACGTTTTTACTGTAACAGACATTCTAGCAAAAAATCAAGTGGAGGTGTTATAATAGGGAATAAAGATGGTTATGACACCTGTGAGTATTACATGTTCAGTGATGACGCCAATATTACAGACTGCATAAATGTGACAATAAAGACAATCCTGGAACGTATAACAACTGTTGCAGTGGACAGACCATCAAAGTTAAGAGGTGATGACCTAGAGGAATTCATACATTTCTTGCATGAAATACAAGAGAGAATAATTGTGGCTGTGGACTGAAATTTGTCAGAAACAGACTGGAATAATATTGATTCAACATTAGTAAAGAAATGATTCACAACATACATACAGGAACAACTGCTTCAGACTGTAAAAAATAAAAAAAAAAAGAAACTACCGACTGTAAAAAAGAAAAAAAAAAAGAAATTACCAGGGAATGGAACACACGCTATACTTTGTATTCCTAAAGAAATTACTGTTATTTCATGTCAAGTTTTCCCACTGTTGATGTGCAGTGATCATCAGGTTATAAAGATTAATTTGCTACTAGTTAATTCTGTCAAACTGAAATCTAAACTAATACACAGACAATTAATAACAGATTACATGGAAGCAAAGCAGTCACTGTGTAAAACTAATTTGAATGACGTGTTCAGTGGCAAAACTGCAGAAGGAATGTGGAAAGTTTTACAAAGAAATTGTTTGAATTCAAAAAGATTACCAAAGCAAAGGAAATCCACTGTACTGTACAATAAAAGGGTTCTCCTCCAACTGACACAAATGTTCCACCACTCGATAGTAGATTATGTAGTTTATTGTTAAAACAGCTCAAAACGCAGCAACCAACAGCAAACAACACCAAGTAAACTTCTATTTGATGTTACAAATGAACCATAAATAGATTGAGCGCGCTTTCGTCCATACCTACTGGACTTCATCAGAATCTAAAGGTTTCATGAGATGCAAACCTTAAATATACAACTAAGTACTTAACCAATTAACCATTAATTGGTAATTGATTCAAATCTGAGCTTTTAAAAGCATATTGCATGGTTAAAACAATACAAAATTACAATACAAAAATGCACAAAAAATACGCAAGAAAATATACATAGCCTAAACTGCTATATGACTCTGACCCATATGTTGATTTTATTAATAAAAAATGTATATATATGTTCCCACAGTTTCAGCTGTCATCTAAGGAAACCAAATTGTTTTGGAAAAAAGTAATAACAATAAAAGTGAAAATAAAATGAAAATAAAAGTACTGATGGTGTATAGTTGTTGTTATAGTTAAAATTATTGTAGTGTTAATATATTTGATACGATAAGTAAATGTGAATGCATATAGAATAAATATATGTAATATATGTATAGATATTCTTAAAAATATGTAAAATGTATATATAAATATATATGGTAATATAAATATAGATATATAAAAATAGATCAATATATATGAAAAAGTGTATGTGTATATATATATATATATTGTATATAAAAAGTGTATATAAAAATGTAAAAATATATTTGTATTTATATGAAATATAAATATATAAAATATAACTATAAATGTAAATATAAATAAAATATAAATATAAATATGAATATAAATGCAGGAAGTATAAGGGTACAAGGGGGGACAAGATACAGATAAAACATGTACATAATAACAAAGAAGTTACTCACAATCTGTTAGAATGTATAACTGAGGACTTAAGTATTTTAAATGGTACTTTAAATGATGGTACAGGTACTCAGGAGTTTATGGTACCAGATTGTGTAAATGTAGAGGAGCAGATTAATTTAGCCCCATGTAATATCTACTCTAAGGACAATTTTTACATTTATAACTTCACAGAGCTCGAGATAACCCCCGCCTTTTTTGGATTATTCACAAAGGGGTTTTCTTTTGTGCCCATGAGAAAGCCCAAGATTGAGGAAGTTTTGTTAGATATAAAATTGTTCACAAGAAAGTTAAACTTGGGATTAATGTTTCAGGACACGAATAATAATACTAGTCACAAACTAAAGAGGACAAGTATTTTTAATCCCCCCCTTCAATATGATATTTTGAATTTTGAAACAACCATTTTAAATATGGTGAGACAAGGGTTTGGCTCCCAAAAGGGGTTACATGATTACTGTAACCTAACAATGGAAGAAATGGATGTTCTCAAAAAACTTCAAGGTAATGAGAAGATAAGAATTATGAAACCTGACAAGGGGGGAGGGGTAGTCCTCATGGACCACTGGGACTATACAAAGAAAATGTTAGAAATTTTGAATAATGAAGAAAGGTACAATATGGTATCTAGGAACGAGGTGAATATATGTTATAGGAAAATAGACTATATTCTCGAAGACAACTTGTTGCAAGGATTATTGGACCTAGATATGTACAATTATTTGAAAGTCCCAAAACCAATTGTTCCAGAAATATTTGGGATTCCAAAGATACATAAACAGGTAGAAAATCCCCCTTTGAGACCTATAGTTACATCCCAGGGTTCAAAGACCCAACCTTTAGCGATACTTGTGGACACCAAATTGAAATTATTTAACAAGGAATACCCCCACATTTTAATAGATTCTTGGGACTTCTTAGGTAAATTTAATGAAATTCCATATCATGACAACTATTCATTCATAACCATTGACGTTAAAGACCTTTTTTCTGTTATACCTCATGATACAGGTCTTATATGGTTTGAACAAATGTTGTTAGATTTTAGGTTTTTGGACAACAATGATTTCAGATTAATCCTAGAAAGTATGGAATTAGTATTAAAAAACAATTTTATTTATTTTCAAGGTGACATCTATCATCAAAAGGATGGCGTGGCAATGGGTTCGGCATGTGCACCCATTTACGCTAATATTATAATGTTGTTCTGGGAATTGAATTTTGTGTTTAAGTCAATATACAAAAAACACATTATTAATTATTTTCGGTTCCTGGATGACATTTTTATTGTATGGGACGGCACGGCCGAACAGATAGATGGATTTATTCAATATATCAACAATACCACGTCATTCCTTAAGTTCACTTTTGAACTGGCATTTGATCAGGTAAATTATTTAGATGTCACCATTACTAAGAATAAAATTGATAGAAAATACAAATCCCGAATATATAGGAAAAGTTGCTTTTCTAACTCATACGTTCATTTTGAGAGTGACCACCCCTTGTTTTTGAAAAGAAACGTGGTGAAGGGGCAAATGATAAGGGCCTCTAGAATGACAAGTGACAGGAGTGAATTTATGGAAGAAATGAAGGTAATTCAAAATTTATTTAGTGAAAGAGGTTACCCCAATAGTTTAATTAAAAAAGTTAAAAAGGAGGTCATGAAACAACGAAATATGAAATACAGGCCACTTTTGGAAAATACCCCTATGACGAGCATCAACAGAAGTGAGTCTATTAATAATGATAAAAATATGGTGGACACCCATGTAAACACTACACCCCGATTGACATTAACCTATTATTATGGTTTAGGTTGGTTAAGAAAAGGCATTAATGAAGTATGGAATATTTTTTCTAGAATGACAAACAAGCCATCAATATTCCAACAACCATTAAAATTCTGTTATAGGAAAAATATCAATCTTAAGAAAATGTTTGAGACTAAGATAAGTATACATAAGGAACAGGGAGCACAATCGAAGTCAGGTACATTTAAGTGTGGAAGGTGTGCACAATGTTCCTTCTTAACAGGTAGTAAAGAACTATGGTTGAAGAGTATAGGTTATAAATTTAGAAGCAACAAATATCACAGTTGTTATACCAAGGGGGTAGTATACCTGGCATACTGTACGGTATGCTGGGCGTACTACGTGGGGAAAACTGAAAGACAATTAAGATCTAGAATATACGAACACATGAGGGATATAACAAAGAAGAATGAAAAAAACGCCCTATACAGGCATGTTATCAAATGTAAAAATGCCAACATTAAGTTCTGGGTATTGGAAGAAGTGAAGGCCTGTGATAGAGGGGGAGACTGGGAAACCTTTTTGGAATACAGGGAACTTATTTGGCAGATGAGATTGGATGTATGCTGCCATAAGGGCCTGAATGACCATTTATCTATAAAACCAGTCCTCAAACTTTTAGCTAGTAACCCCAAACAGAGTTCACAAATAAATAAACAAATTAAGTGAACATAAAAGGGAGGACCAACAGAGAACTATGATACTATACATAATAAAAATGATTTACCTATTATATTCATTAAATTTGCAAAACATATATGTAAATTTATTTATCTGTTTACAAGTTTATTTAATGTGCATTTTAATTACCCATATACTTCCTGCATTTATATTCATATTTATATTTATATTTACATTTATAGTTATATTTTATATATTTATATTTCATATAAATACAAATATATTTTTACATTTTATATACACTTTTTATATACAATATAAATATATATATATATATATATACACATATATATATATATATATATATATATATATACACATACACTTTTTCATATATATTGATCTATTTTTATATATCTATATTTATATTACCATATATATTTATATATACATTTTACATATTTTTAAGAATATCTATACATATATTACATATATTTATTCTATATGCATTCACATTTACTTATCGTATCAAATATATTAACACTACAATAATTTTAACTATAACAACTATACACCATCAGTACTTTTATTTTCATTTTATTTTCACTTTTATTGTTATTACTTTTTTCCAAAACAATTTGGTTTCCTTAGATGACAGCTGAAACTGTGGGAACATATATATACATTTTTTATTAATAAAATCAACATATGGGTCAGAGTCATATAGCAGTTTAGGCTATGTATATTTTCTTGCGTATTTTTTGTGCATTTTTGTATTGTAATTTTGTATTGTTTTAACCATGCAATATGCTTTTAAAAGCTCAGATTTGAATCAATTACCAATTAATGGTTAATTGGTTAAGTACTTAGTTGTATATTTAAGGTTTGCATCTCATGAAACCTTTAGATTCTGATGAAGTCCAGTAGGTATGGACGAAAGCGCGCTCAATCTATTTATGGTTCATTTGTAACATCAAATAGAAGTTTACTTGGTGTTGTTTGCTGTTGGTTGCTGCGTTTTGAGCTGTTTTAACAATAAACTACATAATCTACTATCGAGTGGTGGAACATTTGTGTCAGTTGGAGGAGAACCCTTTTATTGTACAGTACAGCGGATTTCCTTTGCTTTGGTGAACTTCGTGTTTGGAGGTGGTTTAGAGATTTGAATTCAAAAAGATGTTTAACATCAGGATCTAGGCACACAATGTCAGGGGGATATATTTCCATAAAAACAAGATACACTTGATTAAGGTAAGAGACAAAACATATAAGAAATGGAAAAGAGGTTGAACTATAACTTTGAAAACTGAAATAAAGAAGCTGGACAAACAAATTTAGTACAGTGTGAGACAAGATCAAGAAAAATTTGAAGAAAATTTATAAAAAGACTGAGCATAATACAAAACCATTTTATAGGTACACAAGATGTGGAAGGAGTAAAGACATGCAAATTGATAAATTGTGCATAGATTCTAAAATTTATTCTCAGTCAGAGATTATATATTTACAAAATCTTATGCAAAACAGTTTGGCTCCACAAAGGGGGTGATAAGTTGTCCTGGTGACATCCAGGTAACTTCAGAGACTGAAATTAAGTTAGATGACACTAAAAAAGAACTATCCAAACTGGGTCCAAACAAAGCACAAGGAGGAGATGGAATTAGTAATAATGACCCAAGAACACTTCACCAAGAACTTACAGTAACATTATATCTATTACTCACTAGGTCATATAAACATGGGAAGATTCCTCAAGATTGGAGACATGCACTTATTAAACCTGTCTTTCACGGAAAGGGGAGTAGGACAAACTCAGAGTCATATAGACCCTTAAGTCTACGTTCATGTTGTGGAAAAATAATAGAGAAGGTAATACTGGATAAATTATTGTCATAACTGGAAATGCTGGAACTTGAAAATTTACATCAGCATGCATATGTTGAAAATAGATCTATTACCACCTGTAACATGATGTTCTAACACAATATAACAATAGCCATGAATGAAAAAGGGTCTATATCAGAACATTGAAGTTTCAGAACTTCGAATGTTCTAATATCGACACCTACTAACCGAAAACCGATAAGACCAAAAATTGAGAACAGCAAATTTTTTTTACTAGGGAAAAGATTTGCTGATCCAAAACACATACACACAATATAAACACACCAAACAAACAGCAATCCACACACATACACCTAAAATCTTACATCTAAACCTACACTAAACTGTACATACACACCACTATCTACCCACTTACCTTAACCCAAACCCTAACCTAACTCACCTATCCCACCCTAACCCTCACGTCCACACATTCGCACACTTACCTGACCCGCACCCTAACCCTAACTCACCTATCCCCACCCTAACCCTCAAGTCCACACAATCGCACACTTACCAGAACCTGACCATAACTTTCCACTGCAGAGCTGAAAATAGCGAAGCGACAGGAACGCTTCCTAGGGAAAGAATTCGGTTATCTAAATTTTTGCTATTTTCAGCTTTCGGTTAGTAGATGTCAATATTAGAACATTCGAAGCTCTGAAACTTCGATGTTCTAATATAGACCCAATGAAAAATTGTGCTGTGATGTAATTTATATAGCTTTAATTTTAGCATTTGATAGGGTCATATACAAAATACCAATCAATAAATTAGAACAATGAGGTACTGATGTACTCTTGATAAGATGGATAGCTGCATGGCTTACAAATAGGACATGGCAAGTACAAGTAAATGTCTTGGTTACAGTCAGGATGTCCCACAGGGTTCTGTCCTAGGCCCATACTTGTTTAGACTGTATCTTTCAAATCTATCTTGTTCATCTGAGGTGTTCTACTGTCTGTACGCAGATGTCTTGAAATTGGGTAAATTGATTAAATGTGTTACAGATAGGACATGTCTGCAAATAAACTTGACTAAATCAGCCATTTGGGTACAGGTGAATAATATGCTGATAAACAGATTAAAAACCAAGCATATGAGATTTGGGAAACAAAGTGAAAGGTGAATATTTAATACAGTACACAGTGACTGAAACTGTAGATTCATTTAAGAACCTGGGTATATCGTTAGATTCAGCTTTGAGTTTTTCTAATCATTTCACCCAGTTGGTCAATGATAGTTATACAACTATCGGTTGTATAAAAATATTTATAAAGTCTAGGAAATCAGAAATGAAGTCACGAGTATGGAATAACATGGAAACCTTATAAGAAAACATGCACAAGTAAACTGGAAAGAGTATAGCGGAAATATACCAAGGGCATCCATGGATGTGAACATTTAAGTTATTATGAAGGACTAAAATATCTGAATTTGTACAGTGTTTCATATAGATATTTAAGGGAGATCTTCTTTAGGTATATATGGCATGCAGAGACAATTTCTTCTGGGGTTATCAAAGAGTAGTACAGAATCATTAGACAACCTATGTAGAAGATTCTACAGGAATGAAAAATGTACCAATTGGTTCTCTGAGACAGTAGCTGATGATGGAATAGACTACTAAATTACATTAAAGCAAGTACTAGTTTAGATTTTTTTAAAGAACAGGCTGGAGAGTTATTATGGGAAAGTACAATTGTGTAAAATCTTACCATAATGGTAGATGTCCTTCTCTTTACCGTTGCAGTATTCATTACATTAGGGAATCCCCTGCCAAGGGAGGCCAGATGTCTGGCCAGTATACCAAAACCTTAGGTTGCTTTAAGGTACACCGTATGTCACACGTATGTTCCTCGTGTAAAGTAGGGCATAAACATGATGTCTGGGCATACCACTCTCAGAACTGACAGCCCCAGTAGGAATGCCAGTTCAAGGAAAAAAAAAAAGAGGTAACCAGTACAATACAGAAGACCAATGGGAGGTGGGAGGAAGTGAATACTGCAACAGTGAAAAGAACATCTACCATTATAGTAAGATTTTACACAACTGTACTATGTTCTTCCATTTCATTGTTGCAGTATTCAATTACACTAGGCAGAGTGTCAAAGCTCGGGAAGAAACTTGGGAGGAGGAAGAGGCAGCAGAGCCCTCTAGGAAGCCATGAAAGATAGCCCTAGCAAAACCAGGTCTAGCTCTGGATATTCCATCCAACTTGTAGTGCTTGGTAAATGTATGCACAGAAGTTCAGGCAACTGCCTCAAGAACAGAGTTAGTATCCAACCCTTGAAAAAGCACCAGAAGAAGCCACAGCTCTAGTAGAATGAACCTTAACAGAATAAGAAAGGCTCTTACTATGAAAGGAATAACAAAAAGAAATAACTTTGAGAACCTACAAGAAACAATTATCTTGGATACAGCTAATCCTAAGGACCTATTATGAAAGGAAACAAAGTGCGGATCAGATTTCCTAATAGTCTTAGTCATCGAAATAAAATCTGAGTTGTCTATGCACATCCAACATGTGTAGTACCTTCTCACTGGCAAATTGTGAAGAAGGGAGAAAGTGGGCTAATCAATTAACTGATTAAGGGACAACTCATTCACCACCTTGGCATAAAAAGAACTGATACGCAAGGACACCCTGTCCTTTTGAAACACCAAAAAAGGAGGACAAGTCATAAGGGCTTGAAGCTCAGAAACCCATCTGGCAGAAGTAAAGGCTAACAAAAGTACAGTCTTCCAAGAGCAATGTTGCAAGTAAGTTGAAGCTGCAGGCTCAAAAAGAGCCTGAGTCAATTTTTCCAAAATGAAATTAAGATCCCAGGGAGGAGGAGCAGGCTTCCTGGAAGGCCTAATATGAAGGACATCTTTAAGGAATCGTTTAGCTTCAAATCCAGAAGCTAAAGGAGGAGATAAAGGCAGACAAGCAGAGATAGCCGAAAAGTGGGCCTTAAAAGAAGAATAAGCCAAACCAGCATTGGGCAATTCACACAGATAAGCGAGAACCAAAGGAACATCCACAGAAAGTGGATCCAGGTTATGAGAAAGACACCAAACAGAAAACCTGTTCCTGGCCTGCAGGACCCTAAGCACGTCCTCAGAAAAAAGTGTATGTGGAATCAAAATCCTATCACCCACAGTGTCATTTAAAGAGGGGATGGGTGGGATGGATGAGAGATCCCTTGTCTTGTATGAGTAGGTCCACCACAGGAGGTGATTTCTGATGATTGTCTTGGTTAAATACAGAAGAGTAAACCAATGTTGTCTCAGCCAAAAGGGAGTCACCAACAAGATTCTGGGAGCATCCTGATGAATTCTGAACAGGACTTTTGGAATGAGGGGGAGGGGAAGGAAAGCATAAAGAAACACCCCCTTCCAAAAAGAAGATAGGGCATTCACCTTCCAAACCACAGGACCTGGGACTCTGGGACAAAATGAGGAAGCTGTCTGCTCAGAGGGGAAGCAAAAAGATCTATTTGAGGAGTACTCTACTAGTGGACAATATCCAGAAACACATCCCTGTGAAGCATCCATTCATGGGATTAAGTTAAGGACCTGTTCAAAGTGTCTGCCACAATGTTTCGACTTGAGAGAATGTAAACTGCCTGAAAAGTCACTTGATAATGGAGAGCAAGATCCCACACTAGGAGTGCCAGATTGGTCTGTAAATACCTTGAGGGATCTGCAGTAAAAAAAAATAGAGGATGAAAAGCCTGAAGTGCCAGCAGAAGAGCTCTCATCTCTGACATTGATGTCTTTCTGTTGGAAAAGTGACCAACCTCCCCCTGCACCTTTAGGAAGCCAAAAGCTGCTCCCTATCCCATGTCTGAAGTGTCTGTGAACAGCTCCTGAGATGGAAGATGGGGATGAAAAGGGAGCCCTGGATTTTGAGGCAACTGCTGGATCCACCAGTGAAGTTTCTTCTTGAGACATGGTAGAAGAGGAACTACAAATGTTATGGGATGCATAAGTTGAAGCCAAACAGACTTCAGAAACCACTGAAACTTTCTCATGTGGAGTTTGGCCAGAGGGAGCATATGGATAGTGGATGCCATGAAATCCAGAGCTCTCAGAAATTCCCTAGCTGTTACAGAGGTCAGTGGAAGAAGAGACTGAAAAAAAGTAAATGAGTGTTAAGGCTTGGGAGGAGGTAGGGATGCCAACGTAGGCACAAGTCTGTATCCTGCACCCCAAAAAAAACATGGTCCTGAGAAGGATTCAGAAAAGACTTTTTTGAAGTTTATTGTAAACCTCAGGCTTTGCAGAAGAGAAATAAAGTGAAGAGTTTGCAACAGGATTGCTGGGGAGGATACCTGAAGTAGAAGGTTATCCAAGTAAGGAAACACTTGGATCCCCAGCCTGCAAAAAGCAATCACAGGAGCGAGGTATTTGGAGAATACCCTTGCGGCAGTAGAAAAGTCCCTGGGCAAATCAGAGAACTGAAAATGTCAGGAAGCAATAGAGAAATGTAAAACCTTCCTGAAAAGGAGATGGATCAGGATATGGAGATTAGCATTCTTGAGATCCCGAGATACCATATACGCCTAAGGAAACAAAAGAGGGGACAAAGTCTGAAGGGATAACATTCGAAAGGAGGGGCCCTTCAGAAAAGTGTTCAGATGAGACAGGCCTAGAGTTGGTCTCCAATTACCACCTTTTCTGGGTACTAGACACATCCAGGAGTAAAACTCCCTCCTCCTTTGTGACACAGGCATCTCTTGAATAGTACCCTGAGTCAAAAGGTCCCGAAGCACCTCTGGAAAGAAGAGTTGTTCCTGGGGGGGTACCTATACAAAGGGGGAAAGGGATTTCCAAATCACAAAATATCACTGGCGAATAATGAATAGGACCTAGGAATCCTGAGTAATCTGTAGCCAAACAGGGAGGAGGGGAGAAACAGGGAATAACTGGATAGTCAGACATCACCTGGTTTATCTAGGAAAGGAGAATTCTGAGGCACAGAAGTCTGAGTAGCCTTAGCAAGAGGAGCCCGCTTACCATCTTTTTCACCCTTAGGAGGAGGGCGAGATCATCTGTGAACAAAGTCTGGCTTATTGGGGTAGTTTCTCTGAAATTTAGGCACATGAGAAACAAACACATACTTAAGTTCCTCTAAAAGTCTTGCCCTTAGACTTGCACACAGCAGCAGCAACTTCACCAAACAAGTGTTTATTATTAAGAGGGATATCCATCAACTTAGCTGTAATATCATCAGGCAAAGGTTGAAGCTGAAGCCAAGAATACTTCCTCATCACAGAACCAAAAGCAGAAGCTCTAGAAGAAGCATCTGCTGCATCATAACTACACTTAATGGAGTGACGAGCCACCTGGGAGAAAGTCCCTAACAAGGAAGGGCAGAAGTTTTACCCTCAGACTATGGAAGATCAGAAATAACCTGAGAGGCCTGGAAGAGGAGAGCCAACAAATACCTGGGCATATGGGTCTGATAATTAATGGCCCTAAAAGCCAAAGTAGCAGAGGTATAAACCTTCCTGCCTAGCCTTTCCATGGTCCTGCTATCTTTATCAGAGTGTAGTAACTTCGGAAAAGGAAGTAATTGAGACAGCTTGTCAGAAGATACAGACACCACCAAAGAGTCAGCATAAGGACACTTGTACACAAATTTGCAGTCCTTAGCCACCCTAAAGAATCTATCAGGTTTCTTAGGAGCAAGGGGCTGAGTGTTTGGAGCCTTAGAAGCATTGGAAAATGGATCCAACAAGGCAGTCAAAACAGGAGGAACAGCAGATGGTTTAGAAGAATGGGTCGGCAGCAACTCATAGCATCTTTTATGTACCTCAGAAACCTGAGCACAATCCCATTTAAAGAACTCCATTATCAAGAAGATCGTGTCCCCAAAAGAATCTCTTCAAAGGGAGTATTCAGGACTGGTAGACTCCTCTTCCTCTGATCCACAGTCCAAAGGAGAGGGAATCTGAGAAGAATAAGCAAGGGATTCCTCATCTGAATCCAGCTAATCCTCAGAGGAATCCTGTTCCCGGAGTCTTTTTAGGGAAGTACAGGATCAAGGGTGGGCTGGAACAGAAACTCCCTGAGGAGGTTTCAATGCCAAAGTACTAAACTAGCCCTGAGTGAACACCTGTCATTTACTCTGTGGATCCTTAAGAGCAGGAGTAATATGTTTAGTCTTTTGCTTTTTCTTCAATGGGATGTCTGCCTTATAAAATCTGGAAGGCTCTGACCTAGGATGGAATTCAATAATGGTAGTACAGACTTTTTTGATTAATATATGAGGAACAACCCTAGGCGTCTCAGATATAATCAGTTGTGGTCCCCCTGAACATCCAAGACAAATATCTGCAATACCTCCTCGTATGTCCTTAAAGTCGGATCCCCGTCAGCCTCCAACCAGGTTGCAGCAGAGGAGTCCAACAATAACACCAGGCGAACCTCCAGGCATTCACTCTCCCCTGGAAAGATGTGTGGCAGAGGCTAAACAGCAAAAGACTCTGGCCTAGGCTTCTTGGCCTTCTTAACTGATGGCTGTCTCTCTGGGTGAGAAGTTCCCATCATCGTGTCTTTCACAAGAAGCGTAAGACGCTGGTTTTCAAGATACAGCACCAAAGAAGAAAGTGCACTACAAAGGTTTTTTTAAGTACAAAGGCCTGACAGATGGAACAGGCCATATGGTTGTGCAAGGCACCAAAGCAAAACAGACACTGTTTGTGGCAGTCTTTATTGGGAATCTGTGTCCCACACTGGCATTTACCCTTCTTGGATGACATGAAATCCCACAAGCACCAATAAAAATAAAGATGAGTAAAAAAGAACACCAATGGGGCACTTATCTGCAATGGCTTGCTGAGCCAGCAACAGAGCTGGTTCAGAGCGGCAATCAAGTGATGGCATTCGGACTGGCAGCAATGAAGTTCTGAGTATGGTATGTCCGGATGTCACCTTTATGCCCTACATTACACGAGGAGCATACGTGTTACGTACTGTGTATCTTAAAGCAACCTAAGGCTTTGGTATACTGGCCAGACATCAGCCCGCCCTCGGCAGGGGATTCCCTAATGTAATGAATACTGCAACAGTGAAATGGAAGGACATCAACTGATTTCCTTCTACAACACTGTTGCAGTATTCGTCATAAAAGGGATGTCCCGCCCTGGGCAGCCCAATGCTTGGCCAGTATAAAAAGCCTAAAAAAGATCCTGTAAGCACTGTATGTCACATTTATGCTCCTCGCACAGACCGTAGAGCAAAAAAAGGATGCACAGACACAACTACCCACAACTTCTTTTTCCACCAGTTTGAACGCTACTTTGCCAGGTGTTTTGAACAGTTTGTTGCTGGACTGAATATTTAGCAATACCAGATCTGTTGGGGTTTTTTTTTTTTCTTTTTTAACTTTCTAGGTCTTGTATTTTATATTACTTTTATATTTCATGTCACAAAGAAGAGAAATTGTCAAGTGTGTGAGACAGATTCCCCCAGAAGGATCATCATGAACAGTGTCTTTTTTGTTGGGGCGCTTCCCACAACCATAGCTCTTGTAGCATCTGTAAAACATGTGTGCCTAAAGCGCTCAGAAGCCATTTGTCTTCTCTTGTCATTTATCTTGAAAACCAATGGCTTAAACAGTTAGCCCAAAGTACAATGGCAGAACCCTTGAACCACAAGATACTCCCACTAGGTAAGAAGGTGGCCAAGAAGTCTCAGTTGGATTCTTTAGCTGTCCAGCCTCTACAGGACGTCCCTACAGAATCAAGTAATACAGCTCTGCAGGTCATTGGTGCTTACGTCGGAGTCCTCTGCCATGACCCCACCAGAGGCCGGCATGGATCTGTCTTTTCACACATCCTCTGAAGCTTTGTAGGCATATGCTCCAGAGGTTGAGGGGGAATCACGGTTGATTATCTCAAAAGGTCCTAGAGGGATTCCACAGATATTGGTCAGGCAGGAAGTTCCAGGTTCTCTTCTCGAATCTTACAAGGGTCGAAATCTCCAGTACATGTTAGGACTGATGTCCCATCTAAGAAAAGACAAAAAATGAAGCATTTTGGTCTGTCCTATGGATCTTCAAAGGGAATGGCAAAAGTTTACTCAGGACTTGTCTTCTGCATTAATGGCCCTAACGCCTCCTCAAAGGGTTTCAGCACCCACTCCTCCTTGAACCTCTATCCTTCTAAATGGCTTAGCGTAACAGATTCCTCGGATGAGGATTCAGTGTCTGGTGAGGTGTCTGTCTTATTTTTCACAGATGCCTTCAACTTGGTTTATGTTTCTGATGAAGACGAGTCAGTTAGTCCTGAGTCTCCTTCCGAGGAATTGTCCTTCGGGGACACAATTGCTAGAATGATGGAATTCTTTAAGTGGGATTCTTCTCAAGTGTCTGATATTCAGAAAAAATATTATGAGTTGCTTTAGGTGGATACTCCTAAACCACTGGCAGTTCTTCCTGCATTGGTTGCCTTGTTAGATACTTTCATTGCTGCTTCCAAGTCACCTGATTCTTCACCTCCTGCACCTAAGAAACCTGGTTCTATAAGGTTCCTGAGGATTGTCAGTTTTTATTTAAATGTCTTTCTGCTGATCCTGCTGTGATGTCAGTCTCTTCTGGCAAACTTTCTAAACATTTGCCCTCTTCTCCTCCAAATTTTGCTTTCTGATAAGGACAGTAGGGCAATGGAAAGAGTGGCTAGAAAGTTTACACTGCTTCTGCTTTGGCCTTTAGGGCTATTAATTACCAGACCCACAAGACCAGGTATGCTCTGATCTTGATTGCGCAGGCTTTTCGGGTTATCTCTGTCCTCCCCGATTCTGATAATAAATCCTCTGCCTTATCATTTTTAGTTCTGCTTCTCAAGTGGCTCTTGGTTATCAGTTAATTCTTCAGGCAGTATACATTCCTTTTAACACAATCTAGTGGCAGACTCTCTGAGCAGGTCCAAAACACAGGCTCATGAATGGACGCTTCACAGAGACATGTTTCGGGACATTGTCCATCAGTGGGGTATTCCTCAGGTAGATCTTTTTGCCTCCCCCCTTTGAACAGGCAGCTTTCTCTCTTCTGTTCCAGAGTACCATGCCATCTGGTGTGGAAGATGGACACCCCTTCCTTTCCTTAGAAGGGGAGGTTTTCTTATGTTTTCCTTCCTCTACTTACATGAGTCCTACAGAAGATTCAGCTGGACTCCCCAAAAATCTTGATAGTGACTCCCTTTTGGCCAAGACAACACTGGTTCCCCCTCTTAATGCATCTGGCCAGGGGCAATCACCACAAATTACCTCACCAGTTGGATCTCCCCACACAGGACAAGGGGTCTCTCATCCATCCCCATGTGTCCACTCTGCAACTGACATTGTGGGTGATAGGGTTTTGATCCCTTTCAGGCACCTCTCCTAAGGACTTGATCACAGATTTACAGGAGGCAAGGAAACCTTCAACCAGAAAATCTTACACATCCAAATGGAAGAGATTTGCAGTCTGGTGCCATGCTCATCATCAGGACCCTTTTTCAGTGGGGGTCCCTCTGGTTGTCTCATTTCTCTGAGTTGCTCCTGTCTGGCTTGGCCTTTTCGACTGGGAAGGCCCATTTGTCAGCCATTTCTACTTATTTGCCCTTGAATCCTCCTTTGACTTCTCGTTTTGATGTCAAACAATTTCTTAAAGGCATCCTGCATATTAGGCCACCAAGCAAAACTATCCCCCCTCCTTGGGACCTTAATTTTGTTTTGGAAAAATTGACTAGGGCTCCTTTTGAGCCTGCAGATTCTGCTTATTTACAACATTGTACCTGGAAGACTGTTTGTTGCCGACTCTTACATCTGCTCAGAGGGTTTCCTGAGCTTCAGGCCCTTATGGCCATTCCTTCTTTTTTGTTTTTTTTTTCCACAGGGATAAGGTGCCCCTTCATCTAAATTGGCCCTAGGAGTGTGTGTGTGCGTGTGCCTTCCGTGGAAGGTTGGGCGCCGGGCTGGCATCTCAACACCATAAAACTCCACTACTAATCATGAGCGGACAGGTGATCCGCTGTGGTGACCCCTAACTGGGAAAAGCCAAAAGAAGTAGAAGAAGGTGCCCCTTCATACTAATTCTTCATTTATGCCCAAGGTGGTAAAGGAGTTGTCCTTGAATCAGTTAATACCACTCCCTTCCTTTTTTCCCTTCTCCTCAGTCTGCTAGTGAGAGGGTCCTGCATACCTTGGATTTTGCACAGACAGCTCAGGAAAACTTCTTCTGGAAACATATACATCTAAACTTAACATACGCAATCGCCTTTACAAATCTTCTATTACTAAAACCTGCAAGAGCCTACCCTTTAACTTATGAAACAAGCTTCGAAAAAGAACAACTACTCTTCCAAACCAACTGGATCTGCCCATGCCATGATCCTACCTGAACAACCTGCTTTTGCTACATAACTACTTTATTTTAGTCAAATTTATCTAACCACTGAAATTCCAGTCTGGTAACTGCATAATCCATATAGCTCTACTTTGTATTGCCTGTTCTGAAACATGTACCTCCAAAAAGTTACTTTTAGATTTCTATAAGCTTTACACTCTCTCAAACATATGCTGTATTTAGTGTTTGTTCATAGTTTCTTCTTCTTATTTTTCTTATTTTGTATTGCTGTTTAAGCCTATTGTTGCTACTATGTATATATTAATTTGTTGGAGCTTTTCTCCTCGGGTCTCCACTGAAAATGGGCTATAACTGCTCAGTTGGACTAACCCGGTTAACAAATGTGAAATAAATTTTGGATAACACTAAGACTATTCTTAAGTCTGATCAGCTTTTTGTTTCCTTTCATCCCTGTCTTTGTGTTTAGCCATCTCCTCCTGGATATCTAAGGCCATTTCTTTTTGTTATTCTTTTCATGGCAAATTTCAGTCTACTTCTGCTACAGCTCATTCCACTAGGGCCTTTGCCTCTTCTGGTGCCTTCTCCAAGGGGTTGTACTCTCTGAAGCTGCTACTTGGTCTTCAGTGCATACCTTTACTAAGCATTATAAGTTGGACATGGTTTCTAGGGCCAGAGCAGATTTTGCTGAAACCATTATATGTGGGTTTGTTGAGTGCTGTATGTCCCTTTTATGCCCTATGTTCTGTGCGGGGAACATAAATGTGATGTATGGTGCACACAAGATCTATTTTAGGCTTTTTTATAATGGCCAAGCATTGGGCTGCCCAGGATGGGACATCTCTTCACTGTTGCAGTATGCATCATAAAAGGGAAGGACATCTGCTCTAACAGTAAGATTTTACACAACTGTAGTTTTTGGCAGGCAAGAAGGGCATCAATGCTCATACTTGATATGTTTGCATGTATGTAAGTGTCTTGGTTCTATCAAAACAGCAGGACTGATTGTTAAGTATGGACACAATGAGGCAATCTCAGTTGATTGGTTTTGTTTTGACATTAGAAACATTCTTGTTTAGGATATACATTCTGATATGAACAGCCTACAGGATACTCTTCACAAATAATAAAAAGAATCAGGTTTAAAAATGACTGGAAATTTTTTTTAAGAAAAGTTGAAAAAAAATTATTAGCATTACACAGTTTTCACCCCCATTGAGCCAGCCAAAGAAGATATTATATTCACTCTTTGGATGAGATAACAAAGCTTACCTGTTTATCATCTGTTGTTTTACAATCCAGAACTTTAGTCATGCTGTAGTAAGTTAGTTACTAAAAATGCCATGTATAAAATTACCACATACATTAGCAGTGTCAGTGGTGTAATAGGTAAGCAAACTCACCTTTGGTGCTGAAGGTTGTAGGTTCTGCTTTCATAACAGGTAGATGGTTTGCTGACAAAGCGGTGCAGCATAAAGAGGGTGTTGCACTCCTGAGTGTGTCTTCCTTTTGATGAGATGTTAAACCGAGACCCCATCTGTTTGAGTTGGTGGTAGCTCAGGTGAATGTGAAAGATCCCACAGCACCTATCGAAAACAGTATGGGAAGTTCCCCAATGCCATGTCCAAATTTCCCCTAGTAGTATAAACACCACCTTGGGTCTACCCTGAAAAGAGGCCACCAGAATAGTGGGAGAAATCAGTCAAAGGATGGATGGATGGATAAATAAATAAATACATAATCATTGATCTTTAAGGTGACCTTCTGCAATGTGAAGCTGGTATTTCCCCTTCTGACATTCCTCAGCTTGGGACAAGTCAGGCTTTCTCTGTAACCCATACTCAGGGAGTGTACATCTCTTTTCAACATGTGCTTTGAATGCAGATTCAGAATACATGCTAAGCCAGTGTGTACCCCAATTTTGCCTTCACACAGTAAGTGAGCACAACATGAAGACTCAAGAATAACACAAGAATATAATGTACACTGTTCAATTTCCATCCAGAAATACTAGACAGAAAAGCAGTCTTAAGAGAGGGGCAAAGGAGTAGGTATACGCACCCACTGCAAAAAGATTCCTAAGTCAAATATTTACTCACCTGACAGGACAGCCTGCAAAGTGACCTTCTGCACAGAATAAATGGGAAGACTCTTAAGCAGCAAAAAAGGCAAATCTCCTTAGAACCCCAGAGATGGAAGAACATTAAAAAAAAGTAAGGGCTCAGCAGGCTAAGTGACCGCAAACTAATGCACACCTCTTGGAATTATAGTTACAGCAATAATGCTTGATGAAGGTGAGAAGTGATGACTAAGTGGCCACAGCACAAATGCCTGCAAAAGAGGCAGCTTTGAAACAAGTACTAGATGCAGCCATGTCTTTGGTGGTGTGGTCCTGGACAACACTGGTTTCCAAGGCCAGTCAGCTGCCAGATAGCAAATTACCCCATAATTGGCAATCCACAAAAGAAAAGTTCTACCCAAGTAAATTTTGCAAGTGTCTTACCTTACCAGCACCAAAGACGATGAACAAATCTGTTATTCTGAGCAAAGACACCCTCTTGAGGTGAAACCTGAGCTTACAGTGTACATTCATAGTACTAAGGGTCCTCTATGATCTGCAATTTGGTCCCCAGGGAAAAACAGAGATAAAACAGCTGCTTCAAGGAAAGTTTTGACACATCTTTTGGGAAAATGTTAGGATTAGAAGACACAGCCTTGTGAACACCAAGTAGGTGTCCCTGGTTAACATAAAAGCTCATAAATCCTCCAGCTCAGACAGACTGGCCACCAAGAACAAAGCCTTCCAAAAGACTCTCATAGTGCTGCCAAACCAGCCAGTTTGGAAAAAATGAAAGGCACAGCTCAAATTCTTTGAAGCAGGAGAAAAGTTCTTCAAAGTCATCAAACAAATAATTACTTTATAGAACTGCTTAACAAGCCAGTTCTGAAGATGCTAGAGCTATGCATCTAAATCATGGAATAAGAAACACCCAAGTCATACCAGTACATGAAGTAGGGCAGGGCCACATGCAGCTAGCTGATTGAAGTGGTATAGTAATACCTCTCTGCCCGGACAAGTGCACTCTTCCACTAAGTAGACTATGTGGAACCAAGGCTTTCTGGTGGCTTCAGTCACTTCCAATGCTCTCCATATCAAGAAAAATAGGCGGAAGAAGAGTACCTAAATGAGGTGCTTGGCATTAACACAGAGATGGTTGTTGTTCCGACTGAAGGAAACTTCCTTGGCTTGTGACAGGACAGTTTCCTGTAATGCCAGGTCTCTAAAAGCCTGAAATGTCATGGTTCTGATCCACAAAAAATGGAAATGAGGAGTACTTTTGTCCTTTACATTAACAATCAGGCGCAGAATCACTCTGATCTGTGCCATAGAGTGATAAAGGCCTGGCTATGACCTACATGACCAGAGTTCAAATAGCAGTTTGAGTACTGGAACAGGCAAGCTAGTGGAAGGCACGACTGGTTGATTCTGGCATAAGCATCCTAGGAGGAAGGGAGAAGTGGATTCCAGAAGGTCAATCGCCACTATGCAATGAAGGCTTTTGTGACTCCAAAATAACAAAGACTGGGGATATGGGCCTGGGTATTGCATGCCAGTGATGGTAGCCTTTGTTAACATGAGCTCTGGTTCCCCTCTAGTGAATTATATGTCATCAGGACCTGAGAAGAATTCTGTTGCCCTTAATAAGAACAATGGGAATCATTCACCACTCTAAAGACTGGTGAAAAACGTCAGACAGAAACAAAGTTCCATAATGGTATAATGACTCTCTGAAAACTACCTTAAAGTCCACAGTGACTCACAGCTTCTCAGGCATCTAAGCTGAATGGTACAGTATGATCACCAAAAAGCAAACAATCCAAATAGGGAAATTCATCTACCAATCTAAAGCCCGGTGAAAAGAGAGTCAGACAAGAGTAAAACATCCATGATGGCATAATGGCTTTCAAGCCACTGACGGCATAGTCCATTGCGAAACCAACATTTTTAAGTATGCATACAGAAGGATAAAGAGTATGACTGCAATAAGAATGAAGAGGCAAAGGACAGTCCAAGCCTTGACACAGACTGTGATTGAATCCAGCTCATTATGATTATGATTTCCTGGGCCTTCACAATGTGGTCAGAAGGAAAATGGTGTTGGGAGCTCACTATATACACCTTTTACAGTGGCCAATTCCCCATCCTCTTTTGAAAGCCTTCAATCATATCTTTGAAAGCTTGCTCAAAGACAGACCCCCCCCCAAGAAGGGAGAATCTAGAATGGCCTGCCCAAAATCATACTTAAAGGACAGCTTAAGTTAGCCCTGGTAAGGGCACATCCCTAAGCTGGCTACTCTAACCACAGTGTTACAGCAGACAAACACGCAGTTTACTGAGTAAAAACCCAATGTAAAGGTAGTCTTACGGGTCAATTCCACATCCTCCTCATTTCCAGAAGATTTAGTTGATAGGTAGTTACCATGCATGCAGTAAAGGATACCATTAAGAAGTCTAGCTGAAACTCCTAGCTAACCCTAAAGCACCATGTGGATACGTGACTTGGTCAAGATCACACAGTAGGCAAATGAAGGCTGAGCGAATCAAACCCTGTACTACAGGAAGGAGCCCATTAATGGCTCATAGATGTAATCTTCTGCACTAACTGCCAGACAACATTTCCAGAATGTGATCCAGAAGCAAGAAATAAACTGAACAGGTGAAACAGACAATTAAGGGACCTCAATCCCACCACGGCAGAGGAGAAAACCCTTTTGGCCATCTTAAACAAAAACCTGAAGTACTAATCAGAACAAGTAAGATAGAAAGTTGGCAATGTCTATGTATACAGCTTGTAGCAGTTCATACTATTTCCATCTGAACATAACTTGAACACCAAAGGATGTAAAAAGCTTAATCAAGATGCCATTTCATTACGTCAGGAAGCAAACAACTCTAAATCCAGATGATCATTCTATGACGGATGATCTGTTAAACATTTGCTTTATACACATCACAACAAACAATAAATACATACAGATAACATCTGAATTTCACTCCATCTTTTAGTTACAGCTTCCTTCCATCCATCCATCCATCCATCCATCCATCCATCCATCCATCTAATCATTTTTAGCTAGAAGGTAGATGACTAAGTTAGTTCATAGCAGGGTTCGTAAGCCTTAGAATCTCCTTAAAGAAAGGGAGGATTCATCACACTTGTCTTTTATTTACCTCAGACACAAAGATCTCTGGATCCACAGAATCCCTTTCGCTAGAGGGATGGTGACTGGGCAGAGTGATGCATTCTATCCATTCCTAAGGCAGGACATTCACCTGCGCCCTCATGCAGCCAGGATTCTGGTATTATAATATCCTGAAGCCACTTTAAAATTTTATTTTAACTGTTTTTGAAGCACAGATATTGCAGCATGTTTTCAGAATGCTATTCACATACCTAAGTTGACCCACATCATCACAATTAGCATAGTAATAACATGAGGTTGAGGCTACAGGTGTATTCCAGCAACAAAGTCGCATGGGGAAAAAAGTAATGCCAGTCACAGAAGCAGAGACTGGTCACTCAGAAATGAGTAACATTTAATGCACACAAAGCTATACGCCCATCACAGTCAAACATTCAGGGTGGCAAGGGCTTAGGTTATGTCCATCGGATTTTTCCAGATAAAATCATTACTTTATGTGAAATTATAACTAAAATAGTCACTAGCCACCAGAGAACTTCTTAAAGCTATGGAAACTGAATTCAAAAACTGCATTCAATTTTGTTACAATGTACACAATCTTTAATACTGGAACAGATAACTTTTACCAAGTACACTGCAGCTAACAACCAAGATACATGCACACAGCAGTCTTATCCAATAGGCAGTATGAGTCTACTCAATCCACCCACCATTTATTTAGGATAAACTGTGTAGCACCTCTGCCCTTGTGCTTTAAGTGTTAGGGGCATTCAGTCTTCTGCATGTATTTTAGCCTGCATAATGACTAGTCTGAAAACAAGTGCATCAGTGTCCCAGTTTGTAAGCAATAGCCTTAAAATCTGTAAACCCTCTTCCACTGACATCCTGCTGGTCAGCTTTTACTCTCTACTTCTAACAGACACTCACATTTACTCATACTGCTCTTACTCCAACCATTTATTTATCTTATATTTTCTTCACTTCTAGTCCTGCTATTCCCATTATTTATATCCTCCGGTCTTTCTTTAATGGAACTGAATGCCTTCAAGGAAGTCATCCTTGGTCCCCCCCTTCCTTTATTTCTCCTTGGTCTACACAGTTACTCTGAGCTAATATTTGTTCGCAGTCAACACTGACTCAGCACACTCAACGGTCTCTTTCCTGAGTGTTTTTATTTTGCTATAAAAAGTGTTGCTGCAAGCAGATATGTAGGCAACACTGAAGTCTGCAGTTTGAACACCTGTCTGTGGGCTATATTTTTATGCAAATTATAAATATTATTGCAGTCTAAAACAAAGAACTTTGTCCACTGTAACAGCTCCATTGTCTTAGATCACAGCAGTCCCATTGGTACTTTCTCCTTAACTGTGCTCAAGTCATTATTTTTTAGCAGTCCACTATCTCCCTTCCTTTTAAGTTTATTTCTCTTCTTGTGCAACCACCGAATTCTGAGGCAGTAATTTTCCACAGCTGCACTACTGCATATTGGCTTACTTTTTCTCACTGTTTTGCTCATCTGTGAGGGCTGAGGTGGTCTTTGGACTTTGCATTTCAAAGTCCATAAAAACCTTGTTACATTATACAGTTGTTCAAACAGTGGAGTGCAATTTGTAACTGTTATCACCATTAGTCAGCTCAAGGTGATATTGGACCAACTCTCTTACTAAAACTGTGTCCTACAGCAACAAAATCAAGACTTTCCTCTACTAGCTCAGAGACCTTTTAAAATGCATTGTTATTTTTACTTTCCTCTCTTAGCAGATTTATGCCTCTTTAAGTTAAGTCACTGACTGTTTCTTTTTCTCTGCCTCTTTGCTAAGTTTTCAACCTGCTTCATTTGCCCTCGCTAACGCTCAGGCTCACTCCGCTCCACTACCCTATCCCCAATTCTCACCCATCTCTTCATACTCTACACAGCACCACCCACATATTCCTCAAACCAATACCATCAGTTCCTTCCAGAAGAAAACAATCAACAGAACTGCACCCAATAGTAACACCCACTCTTATTTACTACCCAAGATTCTCTCAAACTGTCTTAATCCTTGTCCCCTATAACTACCAAATTACATCTCTACAACTAAACCAGTGCCCTTCTAAGCCAGTACCCTTCGAAGATTTATAATCCTTATTTACAACAAATATAAAGCCAAAGTTAAATAAGATGCGTCTAACTCAGATTATTTTACTATTCCTCCTCACTCTACTACCCTTCATCACTAATTATCAAATCCACCTCCTTCAAATGCCTAGGACTTCTATCCTCACAAAGAATATCAGCATCTAGCCAGCCTGCCTTTCTCCTTAACACCCTAGCTCTACAGAAAAATAATATCTGATGTATTTATCTATAAATACCTTAAAATTAGGTATCCAAGTTTACGATCAAATACCAAACCAAGACAAAAATATAACTGGCAACACTATTCCCTCTGTAAAATATTAATTAAAAAAAATAGCAGAGACATTCACCCCATCCCAGCTCCTACTGTTCATAAAACCATCACTTCCAACCCCAAAATAAACCAGTCACCTAATATATATCAGCAAAAAACAGAACCAAAACTCACCTTACTAAATATGAACCTAAAGTATGTGCAATAAAATCTAGGACATACATGCCTACCTTGCCACATACACTCCTGATGCAGTCATAGCTACTGGCATCTGGTTAAAAAATTAAATAAAGAATAATGAGATCAACCCCCCCCCCCGATACAATATAGGTGGTGTAGCAACCATCTATAAAAAATTCCCTAACCATCACCTTACTTCCACAGGAAATACCCACATTTAACGATGATGAACTTCTAACAGTACTCCTAAACATATAGTTTTCCTGTTGATTTTTAACAGCAATTTATATACCGCCAGGGAATAACATCGATACTGCTGAAAGCATCCTGTACTGAACGCCCCAACAAATTAGCCATGAAACTATAATGCCTGGGGACGTAAATGTAGACTGACAACTCAAATTCCACTACCCGCAATGAATCCATAAACTTGTTCAACTTTAGACAATTAAAAACCATACCTATTAGAATCAATACAACTTCAGGGAGACAGTCAACATTAGACTGGATTCTTAAAAGCAAACCACACAAACTGATAAAAGTAGGCTGCCTCTCAGATAGCATAAGTGACCACATACCGCCATATGCTATTAGAACTCAACATAATCTAGATAAACATATTATCTATAATCAAATATGACATGCAACCAATTTCAGCAAAAGTATTTTCAATGGAACACTAAAATAATATAACTAGAATGTACTTAGAATAATGCCGCTAGATGCTGCTGTAGAAAACATAACATATTCTACAGAAATTTAATCTAGCACCAGTACATATTAAAAAGAGAAAAGTACAACCCCACACCATAGCTGACAAAAGAAACAAAAAAAAATCCATGTCAAACAGGATAAGCAAAGATGCTATACCAACCTAACAGACAAACATAAAAACAACCCAATACTTTTTTTGGTCATCACTAAATAAACTACTCCACCCTGGCAAGATCACCACTCCCTCTCCAAAAATAGACAATAAGATAGACTATCCCCATACAGTTTAATTCCTACTTTATACAATGATTATCTCTCTTAGACACTAATATATCAGCTCCCCCCTCTCTCTACCTGTCCAATCAAAACCATCTACAGCTTTTCAATTTTAATCCAGTACTTACCTCGCTCATAAGGAAGTTGATCCTTAATCTAAAAACTACTTCCATAGCTGTAGACCAACTACCATCAAACTACCTAAAACTGGCCACAGAGGTCATAGCCTTCCTGTATCCATACTAATTAATAAGTCTATAGCAGAAAGATACGTCCCATCACTGATCTTTCTCCTCTGTAGAAATCTAGCTCAAAGAATCAAATCTCCTTCTCAACCCCAAGAAAACGAACATGATGCTTTTTACCTCAAAAAGTTGCCAAAACCAAAAGCAATTTTTTTACCATAAATTCAGTAAATAGTGTCACTGAAACTGTAACTCACAGTAAACTTCTAGGCGTTATAATAGATGACAATCTCAAATGTGACCAGAATATACTTCTTCTTCTTGTTTTTCTTTCGGCTTTTCCTGGTTAGGGGTCGCCAGAGGGAACTCTGGTCCGCCAATGATTGGTAGTCAATATTTATGGTGCCGAGGTGCCAGCCCAACACCCAAACTTCAAAGAAGGTATGCCCACTCACACATGTCTTTCGAATGCCACTCGACCGTGGGGAGGACATGCAGACTCAACACAGAAGGCGCTCCAGCCAAGAATCGAATGGGAGAACCTCTTGCTGTGAAGCGACAACACTACTGCTGCACCACAGCGGCTTACTGCACACCATTAAATCAACTTCCTAGGACCTAGGCTCCCTTTATAAGATCAATGGATTCCTTACAGATACTGCAAGAAAAACGTTAGCCACCACCTTCTTATTGGCAACTCTCATACATCGCTCCTATCTTTACAAACTTAAACAATACTCAAACAAAGAAATTTGCCTCCTTCTACAATAAAGTAGCTAGACTTACCACCAATCTCCCTCATATGACCCACCACTGTAATAACTTAAAGCAATTAATCTGGCTTGAATTGCACAACTACCCAAGATATTCACAACCAACTACAGCACAGAAACTCATTCATCATCCAGAAAAATGTCCTGTACTACATAACTTATTACTGATTTACTGTCTTGCAAGGGACCTCAACTCTAATAACACATTCTTATTACTTAGAAAAAAGTCAAATCATGTTGCAGGAGACACACGTTACTCTCAATACATTGCTAAACTCTGGAATAGTATCCCCACACAAATAAAACTCTGACAAACTCAAAAATTTTATTTTAAATCACTGCTTAAACACCATCTTAAACAGTGCTGGTCCTGCACATGCTCATCTCAAGGTTGAGACTTTGTGTTCAATTTTCCTTAAACAGAATACACTCAACCTCTCATCGAAATGACTAAAAACGAAGTTATGTACTCACCATAACATTCCACATGTGTTGCCCGTCACTGCCTTTATTCTCACCGATGGGGTCAGGTTCGTCTTGGCCTTTACCAAAGCTCAAAGCCTTCAAAAGCTCATGGGCACTCTCCCTATCCAAGGATGCACCTCCCAACTACCTCAGATTTTGTATGCCCATTAGAGAAAATACCTCTGAGAAAAAAAGTATGGTAGAGCAGTATCAGAATATGTAGATAAGAAGCCATTTCTGAAGTTATGGAGTGCATAATAGTCCAATTAGTAGAACACGATCTCCCAGGAGCACAGGTAGGGGTAGGTGGGTGGGTTGTGAGAATAAAGGAGATGGGCAACACACATGGAACCTTATGGTGAGTACATAACTTCTTTATGTGATGTTGCGTTGTCCAATCTCACCTTTATTCTCACTGATGGGACAGCATCTCTAGTTACCTAAATCTTGGGTGGCTCAAGGGAGAACATTCCTCAGAACATTAGAACCACAGTAGGCCCTACTCCTGGAGGCCAAATCAACTTTGTAATGAGTAATACAAGTATGAGGACTTGTCCATGTGGCTGCAGCACATATACTGTCCACAGAGGCTCTCGCTAAAAAATCTGAGGAAGTAGCAAAGTACAGTTGTGTACACTTACCATAAATGTAGATGTTCGAGTGTATTCACTGTTGCAGTCATTACATTTGGGTTATCTGCTTGCAGTAGCCCTCAGTCTGCCTGATTATCGAAGTCTTGGGTCCTGTGTCAGATGCTGTCCCTTCTTCCATGATGTCAGGTCGTCATGGGTATATAAAACATGCAGCCGACGCCATTACATCAGTTTTTCTTGCCCCACATGTCAGGTGCCCCCCAAATGGGAAGCAATTAAATCTATAATTACAAGGATATACCTCCAACAAAAAAGCAAATACACCAAAAAGCTTTTTGAGCATAGTAAGGGAGAGTAGAGGTATAGCCAAAAGAAGAAAAGGGGCCAGATAGAAGATAACCAGTACTGCAACAGTGAATACACTCTAACATCTACATTTATAGTAAGTGTACACAACTGTACTATGTTCTTCATGTTTCACTGTTGCAGTCATTACATTTGGGTAGATTCCCAAAGCTAAGATTGGGAGGAGGAATTTAAATAGAATTAGGACCAGCTAATAAGGCCCTGCAAGACTGCAGTGACAAAGCCAGCTCTGGATTTAGAGAAAATTGGCAAATGATAATGCTTAGTGAAAGTATGTGCAGACCTCCAGGTAGCAGATTCTAGGATGTCCCTGGTAAGAATGCCCCTGAGAAAGGCTGTGGAGGTAGATGCAGCCCTGGTTGAATGGGGTCTGATGCCCTGTGGGATTTTTCCATGGTGCTTATTGCAGAAATGAATGCAGTGGCCTATCCATTTTGAAATGGTTTGCTTTGAAATAGCTTTTCCCTCTGTCCCTGCAGCAAATGCCACCAGAAGTTGATCAGATTTCCTTTGAGGTTTAGTCTTGTCCAAGTAAAATCCAAGTTGTCTTTGCACATATAAGGAGTGCAGTATCCGTCCCACTTTGTTCTGTGGGTTAGGAAAGAAGGTAGGCAAATGAATGGACTGATTAAGAGCCACACTGGATACCACCTTGGGCATGAAGGAGGGATTGGTTCTGTGGGACACCCTGTCTGCATGAAAGATGATGAAAGGCTCCACTGCCATAAGGGCCTGTAATTCAAATACCCTTCTTGCAGAAGGAAAGCTGTTTTCCAGGAAAGGAATTTTAAATCTGCAGTAGCAGCTGGCTCGAAAGGAGAAAGAGTGAGTTTCTCCAAGACAAAGTTTAGTTCCCAGGCTGGAGTTGGAGCTCTCCTGGGTGGCCTTAAATTTATGGCCCCTCTGAGGAACTGCTTGAGCAGTGGGTGAGAGAAGATGGGAGGCTCTGTGCTGTAATGAGCTGAAATGGCTTATGCATGAATTTTGATGGAGGAAAAGGACAAGCCCTTATGAAGCATCTCAGTCAAGTATTGTAGAATCTGAGGTAAACTGGGCACTGCTACGCTCATCCCATGAGATTGATTCCAGGCACAAAATCTTTTCCATTTTGCAGCCTAAGATTTTCTAGTACTAGGCCTCCTTGCCTCTAAAATGATATCCATCACTGATTTACTGAGGGATGGTGAAGAAGAGATTAGGTAGGGAAGGAGTCTGAGGCAGGTGCCATGGGGCCAAGCGTGACACACTGTGCAAGAGGGGGTACCAGTGTTGGCGTGGCCAGTCTGGTGCAATTAAAATCGTCCTTGGCTTGTCCTGTTTGATCTTTAGTAGTACCTTGGAGAGCAGAGGCAGAGGAGGAAAGACAAAGTGTTAGGTTTTTCCAGATGAAGGATAGAGCATCCACTTTCCAAGCTAGCTTGTGGGAAATCCTTGTGCAAAATCTGTCCAACTGATGGTTCTGGGGGAGGCAAACAGGTCTATATCTGGGCTCCCCCATTTGCTTGTCAACATGTTGAAAATCCTTGGTTCCAGTTTCCACTCGTGTGGGTCCATGAGGTTTCTGCTTAGTCCGTCTGCCAGTGTATTTAGTTTTCCTGGCAGGAATTGAGCTTGTAGATTCACTTGGTAGCTCAAGGCTGTGTTCCACAGTGCCATGGCTAGTCTGCAGAGGGGGTAAGAATGTGTACCCCCTGCTTGTTTATGTACCACATAACAGTGGTGTTGTCCGTCTTTACCATTAGTTGTCCTGGAAGAATGTAGTCCTTGAAGGCTGTCAGAGCGTTCTGTACAGCTCACATTTCCTTTTGGTTTATGTGCAGGTGCATTTGACTTGGGTTCCATTTGCCCTGAATGCACTTCCCTGCCAGGTGAGCCCTCCATGCATAGTCTGATGCGTCTGTTGTTAAGATTTGGGAGGCAGGGGGTAGTGTGAATGGTAGTCCCCTGTTTTGGTGGTAGGTCTCTGCCCACCAAAGGAACTCTAGGAGTAGGCAAGGAATGATAGGAATCATTGTTTCTAGAGCCTGTGAATGTTAACACCATAAGCTTTTGAGATACCACTGTAGTTTCCTCACATGCAGCCTTGCATATGGAATTAGAAGAATGCAGGAGGCCATGAACCCCAAGGTTTGCAGTATTTGCCTTGCAGATAGCTGGGTTTTTGTGGCCACTTGTTTGAAGTAGGTTGTCAAATGAATCCATTTCTCTGACGTGAGGAAAGCCATCTGGAAAGTTGTATTCAAGCTTGCTCCCAGGAATATAATTTGTTGACAGGGTACCAGGTGTGATTTCTTTTCATTTATGGTGCACCCCAGACAAGTCAGCACCCTTTGAACAAAGGCCAGATGATTCATAAGTATTTCTTGGCTTTCTGCCTGAATTAGACTATTGTCCAGGTATGGGTATATTTGAATATTTCTTTGCCTGCAAAATGCAATGACTGGAGCTAGGCACTTTGTGAATACCCTGGGCGCAGTAGATAAGCCAAAGGGCAGTGCAGAGAAAGTACAGTTGTGTACACATACCATAAATGTAGATGTTCAAGTGTATTCACTGTTGCAGTCATTGCATTTGGGTAATCCTGCTGGCAGGCTGCCCTCAGCCGGCCTGAATTCCAAAGTCTTGGGTCCTGTGTTGGCTGCTGTAACCCCTTCCCTGACGGCAGGTCGTCAGGGGTATAAAAGAAGCAGCCGACACCATTTTCTTCAGTTTTTCTTGCCCCAGATGTGTCAGGTACCCCCTAAAAGAGTAGCCAAACTTTATATATATTATATATATATATATATATATATATATATATATATATATATATATATATATATATATATATATTTATATATCAATAATGCACCAATATAAATTTTACCTTCATCTATAAGCAAATACACCACACAGGTTGTATAAATCATAGAAGGAAAGATAAGATCCATAGAAAAAAGGGGGATGACGGGTGGGTAACCTGGAATGCAACAGTGAATACACTTGAACATCTACATTTATGGTAAGTATACACAACTGTACCATGTTCTTCGTGTTTCACCGTTGCAGTTATTACATTTGGGTAGAGTCCCAAAGCTATGGTTGGGATGCTGGAGCTAAACAGCATTAGCAGCAGCTATGAGGCCTAGCAGAACTGCAGAGGCAAAGCCTGCCCAGGATTTAGAGTAGAGTGGCAGATGATAATGCTTTGTAAAGGTGTGCACTGAACTCCAAGTAGCCGCCTGTAAAATGTCTCTCGTTGGTACTCCCCTGAGAAAGGCTGCTGAAGTGGCTGCAGCTCTGGTGGAATGTGGCCTAATGCCCTTAGGCACTGGCTTGCCATGGTGTAAATGGAATAAATGAATGCAGTGGCCTATCCACTTAGAAATAGTCTACTTTGAGATAGACTTTCCTTGTGATCCTGCAGCATATGCCACTAGTAATTGCTCTGTCTTCCTGAAAGCTTTGGTTCTGTCCAAGTAGAATCTAAGCTGTCTGTGTACGTCCAAAGAGTGCAGAATTCTCTCCCCCTTGTTCTGTGGATTTGGATAAAAAGTTGGCAGATGAATAGTTTGGTTAAGAGCCACAGGGGGTACCACTTTAGGCATAAATGTTGGGTTTGTTCTCACAGAGACCGTGTCTGGATAAAAAATGATAAAAGGTTCCACAGCCATGAGCACCTGTAGCTCTGAAACTCGTCTTGCAGAAGTAATTGCTAGGAGCAGAGCTGTTTTCCAAGATAAAAACTTTATATCAACAGTAGCAGATGGCTCAAAAGGAGGCAGGGTGATCTTTTCCAAGACATAGTTGAGGTCCCATGCAGGTATTGGTGATCTCCTTGGAGGCCTTAAATTTTTGGCTCCTCTGAGGTACTGCTTTAATAAAGGATGAGAAAAAAATTGGTGGCTCTGTATTGTAATGAGCCGAAATGGCAGAGACATGAATTTTAATTGATGAAAAGGATAGGCCTTTGTCCAGCATCTCAGTTAAGTATTGCAAAATCTGATGAATATTTGGTACAGTTGCATCAGTTCCTTGTGCCTTGTTCCAAGCACAGAACCTCTTCCATTTCCCAGCATAAGACTTTCTAGTACTAAGCCTTCTGGCTTCCAGAATGACATCCATCACAGCTTTACTGAGAGGTGTTTGTTGTATGACTACATTATGCTGCCAGGTTTAATGTCCTGAGTTGGCTGTGCAGGATCTGATTGTTATGCTGGGACAGTAGACGAGGTAATTGAGGTAAGGTCCAAGCTGGGCATAGAGACAAGTTCCTTAGTACTGGTTACCAGTACTGGCGGGGCCAGTCTGGGGCAATCAGTATCATCTTTGGCTTCTCCTGTCTGACCTTTAGGAGTACCTTGGGGAGGAGAGGCAGTGGAGGAAAGGCATATACTGATAGGTTTTTCCAGCTGAAAGATAGGGCATCCACTTTCCATGCTTGTCTGTGATAAGTCCTTGTGCAGAATCTTTTTAGTTGGTAGTTGTGAGGGGAGGCAAATAGATCTATGTCCGGGCATCCCCATTTCCTTGTTATCATGCTGAAGACTTGTGGATCCAGCTGCCACTCGTGGGGATCCATGCTGAAGACTTGTGGATCCAGCTGCCACTCGTGGGGATCCATGAGGTTTCTGCTTAGCTCATCTGCCAGAGTAGTTTCCTTTCCTGGCAGGAATTGTGCCTGCAAATGTACTCGGTAAGTCAAAGCTGTGTACCACAATGTCATGGCTAGTCTGCAAAGGGGGTAAGAATGTGTGCCCCCTGCTTGTTTATATACCACATAACCGTGGTGTTGTCTGTCTTTATCAGTAGTTGTCCCGGATGAAGTAGGTCCTTGAAGGCTGTCAGGGCATTTTGAACAGCTAGCATCTCTTTTTGATTGATATGTAGATGTATTTGGTTTGAGGTCCATGTGCCCTGAATGCAAATTCCTGCCATGTGGGCCCCCCAGGCATAATCTGATGCATCCGCTGTTAGTGTCTGCCTGTCTGGGGGTAATGTGAATGGCTGTCCCTTGTTCTGGTGACAAGCCTTTGCCCACCATCGAAACTCCTGTTGCAGGCAGGGAATGAGAGTAATCATTGTTTCCAGGCTGTGGCAATGTTGAGTCCAAACACTTTTTAGGTACCATTGAAGTTTCCTCATATGCAGTCTTGCATATGGAATTAGTAGGATGTCTTTGTTTGTCTGGCGTGAGATAAACCATCTGGGCAGTTGTATTCAAGCTTGCACCCAGGAATGTTATCTCTTGAGAGGGTACTAGTTTTGATTTCTTTTTGCTGACCGTGTACCCTAGGCATGTTAGAAGTCTTGTCACAAACTCCAGATGTTGAAGAAAGTCCTTGTTCTCTGCTTGAATTAGGCAGTCATCCAAGTAAGGATATATTTGTATTCCTCTTTGTTTGCAGAATGCAGTTACTGGTGCCAGGCACTTTGTAGAGACCCTGGGCGCAGTAGATAAGCCAAAGGGCAGTGCAGAGAATTGGTAATGTATTGAACCAGCCTTGAATCTGAGGTATCTTCTGCATGACTGTCTGATTGGAACATTAGGTCTAAAGTCACAAGCCAAGCATTCTCGCCCAGCATGGGCAGAAGCTGCTGCAAAGTCAACATTTTGAATTTTGGAATATCCAGGAATGTGTTCAGAATAGATAGGTCCAGTATCGGCCTCCAGGCCTTGTCCTTTCTGGGTACCAAGAACAATAGAGTAAAATCCTTGTCCCCGCTCTTGGCTCTGGCACTTGCTGAATGGCCCCCATGTCCATGAGGGATGAAACTTGTTTTTGTGCCTCTGCCCATTGATTTTTTTGAAGATCTGGCCAGCCATTTGCCTTTGGCAGAGTATGGAAATGGAATTTGTAGCCCTGTGACACTATATTTAGAACCCACTTGTCCTGGGTTATAATGTGCCAATTTTGAGCAAAACGTGCTAATTTTCCCCCTAAGGGTGCTGCCAGAAGATAAGTGCTTGGTGCAGGCAGGGGAAAGTCATTGGGACTGCTTTCTGTATGCTTGTGCTTTATCTTCTCCAGCTTTGGATGTAGAAGCACCCCATTGTTTTGACCTATAAGAATCTTGTGCCTGGTATCTGCCCCTTTGAGATCTGTCTGACATAGGAAAGGACCAATTATTTGTAGGCCAGTATCTACTAAACCTAGGTGGCTGTACTTGTAAAATATCTTTAACAGTTTGCATAGATTTAGCTTTGTACTCAGCTGACTCAACTAACCTCGGCGAGCCTTTTTGAGCCATTTTAAAGCTAGCTAGTTATCCTCAGAACTCAACCCAAGAGCCTGCGTTTGTAAGGCAAACACCTTAACCATTAGGCCACCCTCCCAACCTTTCCATTTTCTTTAACACCTCCTCTGCCTTAGCACCAAACAAAGTATCATGCTGTAAAGGTGCATCTAGTAACTTAACTTTAACATGATCAGGCAGATTTTGTTCCTTTAACCAAGCATGCCTCCTAATTACAGAACTCGTAACTACGGCCCTGCAGGAGGCCTCCAAAGAAACAAAACCACACTGCAAAGTACGCTTTCCAACTTGTTCAGCTGCATGCAACAAATCCTGCATTTCCTTGTTTTCAGCACATTCAGAATTTAACATAATTTTCTGTTTAAGCAATCCCATGAGATGTTGCTGATACTTGAGCATATGAAACTGACAATTTAAGGCTCTTATAGCCAAAGTTGCAGATGTGTAAACCTTTTTTCCACATCTATCCAGTGCCCTTGAATCTCTGTCAGAGGAGGCTGGGTTTTTTGCTGTAGAGGCCTTAACTCCCTTGGGACCCTGTGAAATAGTTTCTGGGTCAGCAGCAGGGTTTTTAAAAAGAAATTTGTGTGAGTCAGGAACCCTGTAATATCTGTCAGGCTTAACAGGAGCTGGAGGTAAGGAGTCAGGGGCAAACTAGACTCCGAAAACACATCATCTACAATGTCTAACACAGGGGGAATGGCTAGAGGCCTGTGGTAGTAAAAGGAAATCCCTGAGCCTCTTTTTAGATTCTGAAAAATCTTGGCTTTCCCAGTGAAATGCTCCCTCATGGTATGCAAGGTTTCCCCAAAGGAATAATCCTCAGGAGGGGATGCTGAAGGTATAGATTCTTCAGCATCAGAATCCTCATAGGGGGGTAAAGAATATCCCTGATCAGAAGAGGAATCAGAAGAAATAGAAACCTGATCTGAAGATTCATAGTCAGTGTCTTGCCTAGGCCTCTTATCAGGAGGGGGATGGGAACCCCTGATCAAGGTAATCAGGTCTTCGGCCATCTTGATCATCGTTTTTTTGGGCACAGAGGCCTGTACACGTGGCTCATGAGTTTGTTTCTTTGCTTTAAAAACTGCTTTAGTCTTTGTCTTTGAAGCTGAAGTCATTTTAATGTAAAGATGTTGTGGTCTGAATACACCCTCAGAAGCCGGTACTTGCTCAGCGGCTCCGGACCCATCTGAGGGATTAGCGTCCGAGGCTCCAATACTTTGAGTATCCAGCGGCATGACCAACACCACGTGGGAGTCAGTAGCGGCCTGCAACTCTAAAGTAGCGGGTGTCAGGGGCTGCAAAAGGACCTCACTGAGAACTGGCGAACTGGTGACTGGCTTAGGAGAAGCTTCATCGTCGTTTTTGGGCCTCGCTTGTTTTTCTCTATCCTTTTCTTTGCGTTTTTTGTAAACTCCGGTAGTCGGATGGCTATCCAATGACATTTTAGGATAATTAAACCGGCTACCAAAATACTTTAAAGCAAAATTATACCGACGCTTAATAGTGCGTTGGTTAAATCTAGCACAAAACCGACAACCAGAAACTTTGTGATCAGGGCCTAGGCAAGGAATACAGAAAGAATGAAAATCCTTATGAGGTATTTGCTTTCCACAAGTAATACAATTATTAGCTTTATCTGACATCGGTCTGGAGCAAGAAAAATGTTTGCCCAACAGGTTACTTAGCTTTATTGAAGACTTCGGTTCTGAAGCTCAAACACGAAAATTTCAGGAGTCGGCCGACTGGCACTTGCGAACTGCTTCTGCTTCGTGCACCGCGTGGCAAAAAAGACTGAAGAAAATGGCGTTGGCTGCTTCTTTTATACCCCTGACGATCTGACGTCCTGACGTCAGGGAAGGGGCGACAGCAGCCGACGCAGGACCAAAAACTTTGGAATTCAGGCCGGCTGAGGGCAACCTGCTGGCAGGATTACCCAAATGTAATGACTGCAACAGTGAAACACGAAGAACATCTGATAATGCATGCAGCCTGCTTTGAAGCATAGGTATCTTCTGCAAGACTCACAGATAGGGATGTGCAGGTATGCTTCTTTTAAGTCTAGTGTTGCCAGCCATGCATCTTTGCCTAGCATAGGAAGCAGCTGGTGAAGAGCCAGCATTTAGAATTTTGGAATTAGCAGAAAGGTGTTTAGAGTAGAAAGGTCCAGGATAGGACACCATGTATTGCCTTTTCTGGGTACCAGGAAAAGTCTCGAATAGAAACCTTGTCCCTTTTCCTCTTCTGGTACCAACTGAATAGCCCCCATGCTTAAGAGAGAGAGAGAACTTGATTTTGGGCCTCTGCCCACTGATTTGGGGGTAGATCTGGCCACCTACTTGTTGGTGGTAACGCGTGGAAGTGAAATCTGTATCCTTGGGACACTATATTTAAAACCCATTTGTCCTGGGCAATGAGTTCACAGTTTTTGGCCTGCAGACCAATTTTTTCACCTAAAGGAGCATTCAGTTAAAGTGCTTGGAAGTTTTAAAAATAAGTCATTGAGATAGTTTTCCATAGGGGGGAGTCTTACTACTCCCAGATTTGGGTGCGGAAATCCCCCACTGCTTAGTCTTGTGTATCCCCTGGGTCTGAAATCTGGCATTTCTGCTGTGTCTGGGTTTGGCTTGAGAAGACCTGGAAGAGGCTGGAAAGGACCCAATTCTTACAGGGACAATGCCTACTAAATCTAGGAGGCTGAACTTGCAAGAAATCTTTAACAGTTTGCATAGATTTAGCTTTATATTCCATCTTTTTAAGAACTTCCTCAGCTTTGTTGCCAAACAGGCGGTCCTGATTTAAGGGAGCATCCAACTGTTTAGCTTTAACATGATCAGGCAAAGATTGCTCCTTAAGCCAAGCATGCCTTCTGAGCACAGACCAAGTAACAGCAGCCCTGCAAGAGGCCTCTAATGAATCAAATCCACATTGTAAAGTATGCTTACCAACCTGTTCAGCAGAATGTATTAAATCCTGTAATTCTTTATTTTCAGCACAGTCAGGAATCAACATTATTTTCTGTTTAAGCAACCCAATAACATGTTGTTGATACTTTAACATATGAAACTGGCAGTTTAAAGCCCTAATGGCCAAGGCTGCAGAAGTGTAAACCTTCTTACCCCATCTATCCAGCGCCCTGGAGTCCCTATCAGAAGGGGTAGGATTTGTAACAGTAGAATCCTTAATGCCCTTGGGTCCCTGTGAAATAGTCTCTGGATCCGCAACAGGATTTTTAAAAAGAAATTTGTGTGAATCAGGAACCCTGTAATATCTGTCAGGTTTTCTGGGAGCAGGAGGCAAAGAATCAGGGGCCAAACTAGATTCCGAAAAGGCATCATCAACAATGTCTAGTAGAGGAGGTATAGCTAAAGACCTATGCTGAGGCAGGAGTAAGAAATCTCTAAGCCTCTTTTTTGAATCAGAAAAATCCTGGCTTTCCCAGTGGAAATGTTCCCTTAGAGTATGTAAAGTTTCACCAAAAGAAAAATCCTCTGGAGGGGAAGCAGAGGGAATAGAGTCCTCTGCATCCGAATCCTCATAAGTAGATAAGGGCAAATCCAGATCAGAAAAATCAGAATCCTGGTCAGAAGATTCATAAACAACTTCAGTCCTAGGTCTTTTAAAAGGGGGAGGTTGGCTTCCCCTGATTAAAGTTATAAGATCTTCAGCCATTCTTATAATTTGTTTTTTAGGCATAGAGGCCTGAGCATGTCACCTGGGAGTCGGTTTCTTAGGTATGGTTTGAGATTTAGGCCTAAATGAAGAAGGAGGCTTCAGTTTAATATGCAAGTCCATAGGCCTGAATACACCCTCAGAAGCCGGTGCCTGCACAGTGGCTCCGGACCCATCCAAGGTAGAGACATCCGCAGGTTCCACAGTTGAAGCATCTCGCGGCATACTGGACTCCGAATAGGTCTCAGTAGAGGCCTGCGAATCAGAAGTAGCGGGTATCAGGGGCTGTGAAAGCGCTTCACTGAGTACCAGCAAACTGGCAAATGGCTTAGGAGAAGCGTCGTCGGTAGCTTTGGAGCTAGACGGCCTGTCTCTGTCTTTATCTTTGCGTTTTTTCGGAATCTCGGTAGTCGGATGGCTAACCGACATTTCTGGATAATTAAACCGAGAACCGAAATATTTAGAGGTGAAAATATACAGACGGCGGATAGTGCGCTGATTAAATAAAGCACAAAACCGACAGCAAGGTACGTCGTGGTCAGGGCCCAGGCTAGGAAAACAGTACGAATGAAAATCTTTGTGAGGTATTTACTTTTCCACAAGTAATGCAATTATTAACTTTTACTGACATCGGTAAGGAGCAAGAAAAGGTTTCCCCAATGGGGTACTCAGCTTTAGTTGACGACTTAGGTTTTGAAACTCGAAAATGAAAATTTCAGGAGTCGGCCGACCGGCACTTGTGAACTGCTTCTGCTTCGGGCACCACACGGCAAGAAAGACTGATGTAATGACATCGGCTGCATGTTTTATACCCCTAACGACCTGACGTCATGGAAGAAGGGACAGCATCCAAAGCAGGACCCAAGACTTTGTTAATCAGGCCGACTGAGGGCTACTGCAAGCAGACAACCCAAATATAATGACTGCAACAGTGAAACACGAAGAACATCTGCTCTGGTTGAGTAAGCTTTGACTTGTTATGGAAGTTGTTTGTTCTGGGATTTGTAAATAAAGGGTATACATCCTGAAAGCCATTTCGATAAGGTTACTTTTGATACTGGTGATTCCTTCCCTATGTCAGAAAAGGAGACAAACAGCTGATCAGACTTTCTGAAATTTGTGGTTCTGTTTAAATAAAAACATAACTGTCTGTGAACATCTAGCAAATGTAACATGTATTCTGCCATATTTTCAAATTTTGAAAAAAAAAATACTGGCAAATCAATGGATTGATTAAGATTATTTTCCAATACAACTTTTGGCAGAAAGGAAGAATTAGTTTCTAATAAGACCCTGTCCTTGTGAAATACCAAATATGGTGGTTTGACAGACAATGCTTGTGATTCTGAAACCTTTCTTACTGATGTGATAGCCACAAGAAAAATAGTCATTAAGGATAAAAATTTTAAGTCACAATTGGCTACTGACTCAAAAAAGGGGTAGATTATACAAGTCAGAATAAAATTCAAGTCTCAAGGAGGAAATGGATCCTTGTAAGGAGGCCTCAATAAAGTTTTCCTTTTGAGAAAAGCTTTACAGAGTTTGTCAGACATAATAGAACTATTTTCTCCTAAATGACAACTTGAAATTGCTGCTGACTGAATTCTGATAGTAGCTGATGCAGCTCCTTCATTGAAACGTTTAGTTAGAGAATCTAAAATGAAATGTAAAACAGCAGTAAAGGGATCAACATGATTTGAGTTTGCCCAAAACACAAATTTCTTCCATTTGCCTTTGTAAAGTTTCCTTGTAGAAGCTTTGTGAAAAGAGATCAAGTTATGTCTCACTGGTGAGGGAAAAGAAGGAAACCTGGCTATTAGGCTGTCAGTTTGAGGTTGTGTAAGTTGGGATGAACTATTCCTGAAGCATGTGTCAACAGATCTGAACTGGGTCCCATGAAAGGTCTTGTTTGCAAGAAAGTACAGTTTTGTACCTACCATAAATGTAGAAGTTCGAGTGCTAATACAGCTGCAGTAATCACATATGGGTTCTCTGCCATCAGGCGGGTCCTCGGTCGGCCGAATTCCAAAGTCTTGGTCCGGCGTCGGTTGTTGTCGCTTTCTTTCCTGACGTCAGCGCGACAGGGATATACAAGACACAGCCGATGCCATATTCTTCAGTCTTTCTTGCCCCAGATGTCAGGTACCTCCAGAAGGAAGGCAATACATAAATTATATATATATATATATATAAAATAAATATATATACAAGAAATGCAATGTAATCAAAAAACAGTAATTGCAAGCAAATACACCATAGGAGGATAACCCAAATTATGTTGTAAGAAGGGGTGTTAGCCACTAGTCCTTTACCAAGAGGGGAAGGAGGGAGGGAAACCTGTACTGCAGCTGTATTAGCACTCGAACATCTACATTTATGGTAGGTACAAAACTGTACTATGTTCATCGTGCATACAGCTGCAGTAATCACATATGGGTAGAATCCCAAAGCTACGCACAAGGTGGTAGGCACTAGGTGGAACTGGGATGAGCTAGCATGCCCTGCAACACAGCAGTGGCAAAGCCTGCTCTAGTTTTGGAATATAAAGGCAGGTGGTAGTGTTTTGTGAAGGTATGTACAGAACTCCAAGTGGCAGCCTCTAAAATATCTTTGGTAGGAACTCCTCTAAGGAAGGCTGTAGAGGTAGCTGTGGCCCTGGTGGAGTGGGGTCTGAGGCCAGTAGGGACAGATTTCCCATGATAGGCATAACAAAACCGTATGCAGTGGCCTATCCATTTTGAAATTGTCTGTTTGGTAATAGGCTTCCCTTGAGCTCCTACAGCATAGGACACAAAGAGTTGTTCTGATTTCCTGAAAGGCTTTGTCCTGTCCAAATAATAACGTAGCTGTTTATGGATGTCTAAGGAGTGTAGCAGCCTTTCCCCTTGGTTTTGAGGCTTGGGGTAAAAGGTAGGTAAGTGAATGGCTTGATTTAAAGCTACCCTGGATACCACTTTTGGCATAAATGACGGGTTGGTTCGAAGGGTAACCCTGTCCTGAAGGAAGATGAGAAAGGGCTGTACAGCCATGAGGGCTTGTAGTTCTGAAACCCTACGAGCTGAGGTTATGGCCAGAAGGAAAGCTGTTTTCCAGGACAAATATTGCAAATCAGTTGAGGCAGCTGGTTCAAAGGGAGGCAATGTTAATTTTTCTAGAATGTAATTAAGATCACAGGCTGGCACTGGTTGTTTCCTTGGTGGTCTTATATTCTTAGCCCCTCTGAGAAACTGTCTTAAGAGTGGGTGAGAGAATAACGGTGGATCCGTGTTGAATTCTGCAGAAATGGCTGAGGCATGGATTTTTATGGAGGAAAAAGAAAGTCCACTGTTCAGCAGCTCAGCTAGATACTGTAACACCTGAGGCAAATTCAGTTTCCTAGGGTCCTGGCCTTTTTTCTCATTCCAAGAGCAAAACCGTTTCCATTTTGCGGAGTAGGCCTTTCTAGTAGAAGGCCTTCTGACCTCCAAAATTACATCCTGCACCTCTTTGGGAAGTAGGATCTTTTCAATGCAGTGAGATTGAGGGTTTTCAGCTGACTGTGAAGAGTTTTGTAGCTGTGCTGAGTCAGCAGAAGAGGTATTAGAGGTAGGGGCCAGGGAGAAGTATGTGTTAGGCTCCTCAGGAGTGGATACCAGTGCTGTCTTGGCCAGTCTGGAGCAATCAGTATCATCTTCGGTCTGTCTACTCTTGCTTTCAAGAGCACCTTGGGCAGAAGAGGCAGAGGTGGGAAGGCGTAAACTGTCCATGTTGTCCAACTGAATGAAAGGGCGTCCACTCTCCAGGCCTTTGGATGAAAGGTCCTTGAACAAAACTTTTCCAATTGATGATTCCTGTGGGAGGCGAAGATCTATGTCTGGCCTCCCCCACGCTTGGATTATCCTTGTAAACACTTGAGGATGCAACCTCCATTCGTGTGGATCTGTCATATTTCTGCTTAGATTGTCTGCCAGCGTGTTTTCCAAGCCTGGCAAGTACTGTGCTTGAAGCTCGATTTGCCATTCCAGAGCCAAGTTCCAAAGTGTCATGGCTAGTCTGCACAGGGGGTATGAATGTGTTCCTCCTTGTTTGTTTATGTACCACATTACTGTGGTGTTGTCTGTTCTTATCAGTAATTGTCCTGGATGCAGTAGGTCCTTGAATGCTGTAATTGCATTTATCACTGCTAGCATTTCTTTCTGATTGATGTGAAGGTGCTTTTCCTTTTGGGACCATTTGCCCTGAATGCACCTGCCAGTCATGTGCGCCCCCCAGGCGTAATCTGAAGCATCTGTTGTGATGACTTGATTTGCTTGAGGCTTGCAGAATGGGAGACCTGTGTTTGTTTGACATGCTTGGGCCCACCATTGAAATTCCTTTTGTAAACATGGAATTATTGGTATTATTGTTTCCAAACTGTGACTGTGTTGAGACCATAGGTTTTTTTAGGTACCATTGAAGTTTCCTCATATGCAACTTTGCACATGGGATTAAAAGAATGCAAGATGCCATGAAGCCCAGAGCCTGCAGGATTTTCCTTGCAGTAAGCCTGGTACAATTTGCTAGCATTTTGAAGTACTGAGTTAGTTGCCCCTGTTTTTCTGGTGTAAGATAGGCCAACTGAGTGTTTGTGTCCAAGTTGGCACCCAGGAAGGTTATTTTCTGAGATGGTGTTAGCCTGGATTTCTCTTTGTTGATTGTGTATCCCAGAGAATTCAGTAACCGTATTGCATAAGCCAGATGTTCAAGAAGTATGTGCTTGCTGTCCGCTTGGATCAGGCAGTCGTCCAAATAAGGGTAAATTTGTATCCCTTGAAGTCTGCAGTAGGCAATTAATGATGCCAGGCATTTCGTGAATACTCTGGGCACAGTAGATAAGCCAAAAGGCAATGCAGAGAATTGATAGTGGATTGAACCTGCAAGAAATCTGAGGTATCTTCTGCAACTTTGTCTGATTGGGACATGCAGGTATGCCTCCTTGAGGTCCAGTGTTACCAGCCAAAACTCCTTGCCCAGCATGGGAAGAAGCTGCTGTAATGTCAGCATCTTGAAATTTGGTACGATTAAGAATGTGTTTAGGGTGGATAAGTCCAAAATGGGTCTCCAGTCGGTTCCTTTCCTTGGTACCAGGAATAGCCTGGAATAAAAACCTTGACCTTGTTCATGAGTAGGTACCTCTTGAATAGCTTTCATGTCTATGAGCTTTGAAATTTGTAGTTGTGCCTCTGCCCTTTGATTGTGTAGCAGGTTTGGCATGCCTCTCATTTTTGGAAGGGTGTGAAAATGAAATCTGTAGCCTCTGCTTATAACGTCCAGGATCCATTTGTCTGTTGTAACAATATGCCAATTTCTTGTAAATAATGCCAGCTTTCCTCCCAAGGGTGCTGCCAGCTAAGACTTGCTTGGCATGGAAAGGAGGAAGTCATTGGGTTTGTTTTCTGTATTGTTGAGCACTATCTTCACCACCTCTTGGTGCTGGAGTTTGCCATTGTCTGCCTCTATATGATCCCTGAGACTGTCCTCTGCCCCTTGTTCGCCTGTATCTACCTCTTTGGGGCTTGTCCGTGGATGGAAAGGACCAGTTTTTTGAAGGCCAATTTCTGCTAAAACGAGGTGGTTGTACCTGTAGAAAAGCCTTGACAGTTTGCATAGATTTAGCTTTTTCTTCCATTTTCCGTAGTATCTCCTCGGCATTAGTACCAAATAGTACATCCTTTTGTAAAGGAGCATCTAGTAGTTTAGCTTTAACATGATCAGGCAAGCTTTGCTCCCTAAGCCAGGCATGTCTACGATTGACTGATTCTGTAACAGCAGCTCTACTTGAGGCCTCTAAAGCATCATAGCCACATTGTAAGGTGTGTTTACCCACTTGTTCTGCACTATGCATCATATCCTGTAATTCCTTCAAATCTGGTTGTTCAGGTTGAGACATTTTATTTCTTAATTGAGATAAAAGAAACTGCTGATATTTAAGCATATGGAACTGACAATTTAAGGCCCTCATGGCTAGGGTGGCCGAGGTGTATACCTTTTTGCCCCACCTTTCTAAGGATCTAGATTCTCTTTCGGAAGATAGTGGATTCTTGGCGGTAGAGGCCTTCATCCCCTTGGGGCCTTGAGAAATGGTTTCAGGGTCAGCATTATGGCTTTTGAAAAGGAATTGGTGAGAGTTAGGAACTCTGTAGTACCTATCAGGTTTGACAGGGGCAGGAGGCAGGGAATCCGGATTAAGACAAGCCTCCGAGTAAACATCATCCAGTATGTCCAAGACAGGAGGAATAGCTAGAGGTCTGTGTTGAGGTAACAAAAGAAATTCCCTAAGCCTTTTCTTGGAATCAGAAAAGTCTTGGCCTTCCCAATGGAAGTATTCCCTCAAAGTGTGCAAGGTTTCCCCGAAAGAAAAATCCTCTGGGGGAGATGCAGAAGGAATGGACTGTTCTGCATCAGAATCTTCATAAGGAGAATACGAGTGTTCCTCTACATCAGAATGTTCTGAAAAAATGGAACCCTGTTCAGAAGAGGGAGAATCTTCCTCCACTCTGGGTCTCTTTTCTGGAGGGCGTTGGGAACCCCTGATAAGGGTAATTAAATCCTCAGCCATTTTAAGCATCTGCTTTTTAGGCATGGGGCCTGGAGATGGACCCTGTGCAACAGGCCTCTTGGGATGCATGGCTGATTTGGACTTAGTAAAGGCCTTAATGGAAAAGGAAGATGAGGGCCTAAAGACACCCTGGGTGGAAGTGGACCTGTCCACATTAGGAGGCTCAACACTCACAGTGGCTTCGGTGGTTGTAGTCTGAGTAAGGGCCGAGGTACCTGTGGTCTCGGGTACAGAAGACACCGCCAAGGAAGTGTCGTTGGTAGTCAGGGACTGCATAGGCGTCTCGCTGAGAACCGGACCACGTGCAGCCGGTTTTGGCGTGGTGTCGGTGGAGACCGCGGACCTCGCATGTTGGTCTTTGTCCTTGCGTTTTTTAGACAAAATGGTAGTCGGAGTCTCCGACGACATTTTATAATCAAAAGCTTTACCGAAATAGTGTTGGGCGAACTCCGCCCGCCGCTTAATAGTGCGCTTGTTGAAAGTAGCGCAAAAGCGACAGCCCGAGACGTCGTGGTCAAGGTATGCAGAGGGAATGGAAATCCTTATGCGGTATTTGCTTCCCACAAGAAATACAATTGTTAACTTTGTCTGACATCGGTCTGAGGCAAGAAAAGTTTCCCCAATGGGGTATTTAGCTTTAATGAAGACTTCGGTTTCCAAATTTTTGTAAATTCAGGAGCTGGCCGACCGGCACTTGCGAACTGCTTCTGCTTCGGGCACCGCGCGGCAAAAAAGACTGAAGAATATGGCGTTGGCTGTGTCTTATATACCCCTGTCGCGCTGACGTCAGGAAAGAAAGCGACAACAACCGACGCTGGACCAAGACTTTGGAATTCGGCCGACCGAGGACCCGCCTGACGGCAGAGAACCCATATGTGATTACTGCAGCTGTATGCACGATGAACATCTGGTTACCAAAATCTTGTGAGTCACTGGAAGTTCTAAGAAAGGCCATTGTGTCGACAAAAGCCACTGAAGTAACCTCATGTGAAGGCATACTAACAGTACCAGAACAACTGAAGCCTCCATAGTGCCACATACTTGAAGTACTAGTTTGGCAGGTGCTCATTTCTTCCTTCTTAAACTTTCTACCTGACGTCAGAGTGTGTATCCTTTCTGGAGTAAGACTTGTTATTATCCTTTGTGTGTCCAACTCTGCTCCTATAAATACCAATTTCTGACACGGTCTTAAGGCAGATTTTGCGTAGTTTACTGTAATAACTAGCCGTGAACAGGTTTGTAATGTAGTCTTTCAATGGCCTGTAGTGGAAGATGCCTGGTCAGTGCGGTTATGAGCCAGTCGTCTACATATGGAAACACCTGGAATCCTTGATGTCTCAGGTGAGCCACCACTACTGCTATGCATTTGGTGAACACTGCGGGGGCTGTAGCGAGACCAGAGGGCAGAGCTCAAAACTGGTAATGACTGTCTCCTAGCCAGAAGCGCAAATGCCTCCTTGATCGACTATTTTTATACGGTGGTATGCATTGCGGAGGTCTATAGAGCACATTCAATTGTCTTTTTCCAGAAACGGAAGTATCGACTAAAGTGTAACCATCCGGAACTTGCTCTTCTTTACTGATTTGTTTAATTTGCTGAGATCTAAGGCTGGTCTCCAGTTCCGTTTTCCTTGGAACTAAAAAGAATCTTGAGTAAGTTCCAAATCCTCTCTAGTCTGCAGGGACTTCTTAGATGACTCTCTTGTTTAGCAACTTTGAGATTTCTATGGTTGCTTCTTCCATCTCACTGGGTGGAACGTCTAGAACTTTTTTGTTTTCAGGGACTGGAAGGGAAAAGGGGATAATGTAACCTCCGGATATTATTCTCTGCACCCATTTGCCATTTGTTATATCTAGCCAAGCTTGAAAGTGCAGAGATAATTTCCCCTGATTGCCTCCAGAGGTGGACAATCAGTCCACCATTCAGGAGTGCTGAAAGGCTTTCCAAAGAAAGTTTCTCTAGAGCCCTGATTCTGCAGGCCTCTTCTGCCACGTGGTCGTTGTCTTCCATTGTTGTTCCCCCCTCTGCCTCGTGGGGAACTTTCACCCTGTGTATCTGGGAAAGACCTCTGAGTCTCCTGAACCACATCTTTCCACTACTACTCTGACCTTTGGGAAAGGGTCTAGTAGCAGGGGAAAAACGTACTCCAATGGCAGACAAAGTCTTACCCTCCTGTTCACATCTGGTGAGTGTTTCTTTTACCTTGGGCACAAACAACTTGAAGCGCTCCATGTAATCACAACGGCGCATCGCATCCAGGCCTGCTTCCAAAGAGAAATACCTGAACCCACTGCCCTACTTATTCCATCCGCCACATACGAGATTAGCCTCATGGATGAATTTACCACAGAGTTTAGGATACCAAGCTGTGAGGTTACCTTGTCTGTGACCTCATCAGCTACAGCTCCTTGGAGGAAATCTGATAGTTCTTTTAATAGATCCCTCTGCAGTCTCAAAATGGGATAGGTAGTTCAGTGACCATAGAGCAAAGGTCACTGAAGAGAAGACAAGCTTCTCATATCTATCCATGGTCCTAGAACCTTTATTAGGAGGATGGATAGAGGAACTTGTTTCACAGAGTTCCTTTTTAGTGGCCACCAAGACCATGACATCGACAGCTACTCCCATAGATAAAAATGTCTCCTCTGGCGGGGAAGTAATGTACTTGTTTGGACTCAATGGTATCTGGTGTCTGCCATGTCTTCAGAGAGATTAAATCAATAAGCTAATCGGAAGGCAGAGTCATCCAGGAGTTGGAAGGGCGAGACCCAAAGGCCTTCAGATAGACTGAGTCCTCAGTTGAAGAGGAGCTGGACTGCCAGCCACCTCTGTTTTAACATTTCCAGGATGTCTCCAAAAGAGACATCTTGAGGAGGTGACTGGGGGATCCTTCTGCCTCATCAAGGTCAGTGCCTGAAGTGTAGGACTCCTCTGGCGAGCCCAGGTCCTTTGTCTTGCAACTTCTCTTCTGAGGAACTTCCTCAGAGAGGTAATCTGGAGAAATGTCAAAATTGGGGGAAGTCTCCTGCGGGACATTCTGAGGCCTTGAGTCTCTGCGTCCCTGAGGATGGGTAACATGAGCAGACGAAGGCAAAGGCTAAGTAAAAGGGAGGAAGTTCCTGAATAGCCTGTGTATGTGTCCGTGGAGACAATACTCTCCTCATGATATCAAAGACCCCCTGCCCCTGGTCCAAAGAAATTCCTGATCCGACGAAAAAATAGTTGGAGCCAATGGAGCCCCCGGACCAGAAGACAGTTGACCAGAGATCGTGGTAGGAGCCAAACTCAGCTGCGCCGAAGCCCTGAGAGGCAAGATCGGATCCAACAACTGTCCGATCCAATCCCATTCCCCAAGACCGGGGAATGCCTGCTCCTAGAATCCTCTTGATCCAAAAGAGCAGAAGAACTCAGAGCCGATGTCTGATATGAAGAGCCCTTGGGTTTCGGATCTGACCCTGACACTAGCAAAACCTCAGAATCTTCCGGCTCAGAAGTACACTGTCGGACTGGAGGAGGAGCAGGCGTGGAGGATGTTGTTGGATATGATACCTTTGTGTTTGAATCCAAGAAAAGCTTGGCCAAGGCTAATGTCTTCATGATTCTCTGCACCACCTGATCCACATCTTCAACAGAGAGCCTCCTAGATGACCGGGTTGAAGAAGTTGGAGACTTTGCTAAAACAGGTAAATGGAGTAGAGGAGACAATGGATCCAAAGTAGAGGGTCAGCTCCATACTGTAAACTCAGCCGGAACTGAAAATATCAGAGTCGAAAGACTTAACTGTTCCGACACCTTCTCAGATATGGCCTGTCTCTGCTCAGAAGAAGGGGAAGACAACTTTGGTATTTTCTCCCTCGGCTCTGATAGACTTTGGAGTTGAGGAAGCTCTTTTTGTAGACTTGTCCATATTGCCAGACTTCTCAGAATGGCCAGATTTAGAGGACTCCTGTCTTTCAGATATGGCTTCTGAAAAAGGTTTTTTTAATAACCCATTCAGAATGATCCTACTTTTATGCTCCAATAATGCCCTTTGATTAAACCCAAGGCATAAGGAGTACGACTCTTGAAGATGCAATGGCCCTAAACAATACACGCACAGCATGTGTGTATTGCTTAGAGGCATCTTTTTGCCACAATCCTTGCATTTTTTGAAGCCTAACGGCTTACTCTCTTGTTTCTGTGACATTTTCCTTTGAGCAGAATAACACTAAGAAAAAGGCTTAAGGAATAAACGCTCTCTAATTTAAATGGACATTAAAGAACTAAGTAATAACAATACACTTCAGTATTGAGAAACTTTTTTTTTAAAAACAACAAAGCATCCTCTAAGTTAGCGGACACACAGCAAAAGAGGAAGGATTAACTTTAAATAGAAAATACCCAAGAACAAGTTAAATCCTAGTTACAATATGGACTAAAAAAAAAAAAAAGAAACTTGGCGAGAGAGAGAGGAGGGTAGAAAAGGGCCCTCTAACTAAAATGGGCTTTAAAAAGGGAGAGATATTCACTATTAAGAAAAAAAAAAAAATTACGGTTTAAACTTAGAACATTTCCTATAAATGTAATACTTAGCCCAGAGCTGTTGATCTTCGTGAGTGGCAAATAAGATCTGAGGTAGTTGGGTGGTGCATTCTGGGACAGGGAGAATGCCCACAAGCTTGTTGAAGGCTTCGAGCTTTGGTAAAGGCCGAGACGGATCCGATGGATGGGATCTGACCCCATCAGTTAGAATAAACGCAAGATTGGACAACACCACATCAGTTTTTATAAATAACTGCTGCCTGTCCAATCTACAAAGTTACATGTGGGCTTTTTATTTAGTAACTTCCACTTCTGTAAAATCTTAGACTGTATTAATGTAAGTACTATTTGTGTATTAATGCAAATAGAAATTTAACTACTTTGTGTTTAACTAGAACTTAGTATAATGCAATATAAGCAAATGGAGCTTTTCTCCCTGGGTCTCCGTTGAAAATGGTGATTAGCTAATCGGACTTTCCCAGTAAACAAAAACAAGTAAATAAATATGATTGCAGCCGTCTACATGCTTACTATTGCAAAGTCTGCACATGGGGCCCCATCTGTGTACTGGCACAATTACAACTGCCACTTGTCTCCAAAAGTTCTACAATATTATCCATTAGGAACTTATTAAAAATAATCGATGAAGGTTTAACAGGATGATCCTTTATCCTACATGGGAGACTACGAAGGACACTGATTTAAGCCAGCTGTACCATGAAACGGTCTGAACAAATGCAGGTGAAAACCACTGTCCAAAAATGAGGAAGGATGTCTAAGGCAGTGCATTCTATACATTAAAAGTACTTGCAAGGTTAATAAAAAGGCAACACTAATACAATTTATGACAGCATGGGCTCTAGCTACACTCTTCTTTAAACAAAGGTGACATGAAGAACTGCATTAAGATTTTTCTTTGAAGTTAAGCAAGAGAAAGGGGATCGTCACACTCTGCTTTTAAGCTTAATTATTCAATCTGTAACAATCTTGCAAGTGGTACCTAAAACCTAGAAGAGAAACTTAGGAGGATGGTAAAGGGTAGATGCATTCTGCCTGTAGATGGTAATGCTGTAAGCCAGCTGAAGCTTCTTAATTTTTCTGGATGAAAGACTCTCCTGCTACTCAGTTATTTCTATTTGTTTACTTGGTAGGTGAGCTAGTCTACTGAATTTTTTCAGTCATAACATGGGCTCTCAGGGCATTACACATATAGTGTGGCACACTTCCATGAGATTAGGTTCATTGGTTCATAGGCAGGTACTAGGCTAAATGCCCGAGGGCATTTTTAAGCCTAGACAGAGTGTGTTGGCTTTCGCCACCCCACTGATTAATTAACTGATCCTCTGTTAAGCAGAGCCAATGAAGTGATCACAGGGGTGTATTTTCTATTACTCATCCACTCATCAAGGTTTCTCTTGAAGAGTGTTAGTGAGGGGCTCTGCTTGATGTAATTTGGAATTTTGTTCCAAAGCATGGGGAGTCTCTGTGACAGGAATCTATCCCTCCAGCATGTTCTATTTATTGTTGTGGCGAGGTTTAGCTCACTAGAGCGTGTGGCTTGCAATGACTTGGATTTCTTTAGGTGGAGCATGTCCATCAATTCTGAATTGGACATGGCTTTGTAAGTCAGGCAGAGATCACCTCTGAGTTAGCGATATGCTACTGAGTACAGCCTGAGTTTTGTCGGGCTGCATAGGACATATGTTTGAGACCAGTAATCCTCTTGGTGAGGTACTTTTGTGGTCTTTCCAGCTGTTGGAAGTGTCTTGTGAGGTACATCCCAAATGGGGCATTGTACTCTATGATGGGTCTGATGAGTGACGAGTAGAGGGGCACTATAACATCTTTACTTCTAGATGCGAACCCTTTAGTAATTAGATGGGCCACATAGAAAGATTTCCTAACTACTTTGGCAATATGATTGTCAAAGGAAAGATTACTATCTACCTGGGTCCCCAGATCTCTTATTACCTCTTCTGTATTAAGGGGGCTGCCACCTATGTGGTAATTCGTGGGTGTTTTGTTTTTCCCAAACGGGATGACTATGCATTTTTTGGCATTTAGCTTGAGGCCATGACTTTGACACCAGGTGTCTGTCTCAGTAAGGCCCTTTGGAGTTATGTCTGTGTCAGCCGGAGAGTCAATTATGGCTCCCAGTTTGCAGTCATCGGTGAACTTGGTTAGCCATAGTCCTCCTGTGTTTGTCTGTACTTCTGAGAAGTATATGCCGAACAGTGGGGGTCCCAGGACCGAGCCTTGTGGGACACCATGTGTGACTGGTTTAGAGTCGGACCTGGAGCCCGCAATTCTTACCGTGTGAGTTCTGTCTGTAAGCCAGTTGGCAACCCATCTCATGACGTAGGAGTTTATGTTCAGGCTGGTGAGTTTTTCTGTAATACCCGAGTGGGGAATGGTGTTGAAAGCCTTGGCGAGGTCAAGGTAGGCTGTGTGAACTACCTTTCCCTTGTCTATGGCCTTGGTGACTGTCTCGAAGAATTCAACAGTTTAGTAGGCATGATCTTCCCTTAACAAAGCCGAACTGGGTTGGGTCAAGTGTTTGGAGGTTCCCAATGTCTGTTAATGAGTTCCATGATGATGCACTCCATAGCCTTGCAGACCAGGCTAATGGGGCGATAGTTACTAGGGTCAGTTGTGGCCCCCTCCTTTGTGGAGAGGAATAACCGTTGCTGCGCGCCATTCTATGGGCACGTAGCCTGTGGAGAGGCTGAGGTTGAACAGCGTGTTTAGGTGGGGGGTTAGTTTGTTCTGTAGTTTGTGCAAGACACAGCCTGGGACAGCATCTGGTCCCATTGCCACTGTGTTTTTGGCTTTTGAAAGGGCTGTTTTCACCTGTACGTCTGTGATTTTTGGGACACTACACTTTTCCGGTATTGTTGTGGGCCCTTCTGGAGGTGAGAGGGGGGTGAAGTTTGCACTGAATCTATCTGCCAGGATGGTGGCAATATCAGTAGGTTCAGCATATTTTGGACTAGTTCAGTGCATATCTGCGAGTTGCCACTTAGATTTGTAACATAGCTAAAGAAGGCTTTGTGGTTAATCTTTTTTCTTTCGAAGTTAGCCTTGGATGATTTCATGAGGGACCTCAGTTTCTTACTGATACTGATCAGGGATGTCTTTCCTTCTTGGGATTTGCTTTTTTTCTGAACTAGTTTCCTCCTCCTATTGTATAGCCTTTTTATTGCAGGGGTCCGCCAAACTGGTTTCCTTCTCTTAGAGGAGTGAGCCTTGGTTTTTCTAGGGATGGCACGATTCATGCATCCTTGTAGGTGCTCATAGAGTGCATTTGTAAAGGTTTCTGCATCTTGGGCAGCGTTATCCTTTAGCGTGGGGGCTGTGAAACGTACCACCTCTGTCTTATGTAAGGTGAAGTTTGCTTTAGAAACGTTTTTTACTATGGTTTCCTTAGTTGGGGGTGGTGGTGGGGTGTGGACATCCAGAGTGATTAGTTTATGGTCTGATCTAACCAGTGACGGGTTGACCTCCGGTGTGGAACACCTGTCGCCCATATTGGTGATGACCAGGTCCAATATGTTTTCACCTCTGGTAGGGGAGTTTACCAGCTGATCCAAGGCATTTGAGTTGATGAATTCCAGAAAGCGCTGGGCCTGGGAATTTGTACTCGAGTAGTTTTCCCAGTGAATGGTAGGGTAATTGAAATCACCCAATATCAGGGTGTTTGATAGGACCTTCATGTTTTCCAGTGTCTCCAGAAAGGTGGAGTGGTGGTCCTGGGTCATGGAGGATGATCCGTAGCCAGCCACAATTTGCACAGCAGATTTTCCCGATGTTAATTGTACATGGATGATCTCAGAGGTATCATGCTGCGCCACTAACCTGGAGGTGTAGGTATCCTTGATGAATATGGATACTCCCCCCTCCTTTTATGTTTCGGTCCGTGTTCTGTGGCCGAAACGTGTGGTATCAGTTGTATCCCAGTAGTGCTGGGGTGCTCTCTGGAGCCTTGAACCAGGTTTCAGTTCCTGCACCGATGTCGGCATTCTCCATACTTAGGAGTGCTTCGAGCACGTGCATTTTGAGATTTAAACTCCTGGCGTTGAGTAGCATAACCCTCAGTTTTTTGTTAACTGTGCTGTTTACGGAGGTGGGTTTGAGGGGTTTGACATTTGAGCCTTGCCTTAAAAAGGCACTATGGGGGCAGCAAGAGCCTTGGCCAGTATTCGAAAGCCTAGGGGTGACAGGTGCAAGCAGTCTCTTGCGAAGGCTGACAGACACTGGATCCCCTTTGAATGACACCAGAAGCTTAGCCAAATGTTGAAATTGATAACTTTTTTCTTTATACTGAGGTATCATTCTTGGTGAGGGCAGGATGCTACTCAGGATCATAGGTTCATAGATAGATAGGTTCACAGATTAGTACTAGGCTACTTGCCCTTGTGGACCATTTTAAGCCTAGCCAAGTACCCCATGTGAGAATCAAACCCCGCACCTTGTGTCTGCAAGGTAAACACCTTAACCATTCTGCCATCCAGGTCATACCAGCCTAGGCTACATGATCAGAGAGCTCTTCCATGTCTCTTTTCATGTAGTCCAGGGAGGTACGTCTCAGGTCATTCACACCAACATGAACAATGAACAGAGTCATATTTGTACTTGTTCTGGAGTGACCTGAGTGCTTGTGTTATGTGGCGGATTCTGGCTCCTGACAGGCAGCTAGCAGTAACCTTCTGCTTGTCCAGCCTAGTGAGTGGGACGTCAGTGTGCCTGACTATAGAGTCACCTATTACTAGTATGTTAGGTATGTTATTTCGCTTTAAGGGTTGTGATTGTGCGGCACACTGATTTTGTGTTTTATGTGTTGTCTGGTTTGTGATGGGAAGTGCAGGTTGTTTGGGTGTCTGCTTTGGAGGTCTCTGATGCTTTTGCAAGTTTTTATTTAGAGCCTCCGAGTATGATTTTATGTATTTATGTGTATTTTTTGCCAGTGCTGCTTTAGTAGGTCTGTGTGTAGCTGGAGGTGTGGTGCAAGTGTTAACCTTCTCCTCCTGACTGTCTGTTCCAGTCTTGGTTGGAGACAGCTTAGCTTCCAGTTTGGCTGTATAATTGCATCTCTCGCATATGTTACTGTTTTGTGGTAGGAGGAGAGGGTTGTCTGTGTACATGAGGCAGTTGTAACATTGCCTCAGGATACCCAGATTCACCAGCTGGACTGGAGAGTGCACCTCAAGTTGCCCTTTGGTCATGCCTGAATAGTAGGGTGAGCTGCTTAGTCGCTTGGTTGGTGAGGGGTGAATAAAGTGCCTTGCCCTGCTGGGCAATCAGTGTCAGGGTATATTAGTGCTTGCTATTAGGTCTGAGCAAGTGCTGGGCTGTAAGATGCTTTTTGAGTGCTTAGTTTGAGAGTTAGACTAGTTTCAAGGGAAAAACTGAAAAGGAGACTTAGTGGAGCCAGGAATAATTTAACCGTAGCTAACTGGCACTGCCCGGTGTGCAAAACTGTGCAAACGCAGTTTTTATAGTAGGGAAATGAAAATAGAAGTTAGCCCAAAATAGCCAATAAACCACTAACTTCTGGACTGGAACCACTCCTCCAGGAACAGATAAGTTGCTCCCCTCTTTCACAGGAGAAACTTCCTTCTATCCAAGTACGGTATGGGCAACTCAGAAACTAGTATCACAGCCCTGAATTCAGCACTAGCCTGAAAACTGGACTATGCTAGCTTAGAAAGGTGGGAAACAAGGATTTTTTTGTTTTGTTTTTTTGAAAACATAAGGCAAAAACAGTAAAAAATACACTTAAAACAGCTTTAAACGACTACAAATGATCAGAAAAGTCCAACGCACTTTAGTGTGTAGCCTACAACAGTTAAATTATTTAAACAAAAAACAACTTTTTAAAAGTGCAGGCAGTCAAATAAGTACAATATGTGAAAAAAACAAGCTTTTAAATCACAATAAATGCCGGAAAATCTGCGTTTAGGTGGAAAACAGTTAAGTACAGCAAGAAAGTACAGAAAACTGATACTTAAATCACTCCAAAGTCTCTCTCCTAAGCTAGAAGGCTTGTATCAGTTTAAGGCTTTCTAGTGCTACCAGTAGGTTAGTTATAGGAAAGATGGGAAACAAGCGCAGATGTGGTCTTTTAAACCAGAAACTTGAAAGAGATGGACAAACTGTCCAAATGGTCAATAAACTAGAATTTCTGGGCCAAGAAAGTACAGTTTTGTACCTACCATAAATGTAGATGTTCGAGGATTCCATTGCTGCAGTCCTTACTATTGGGTATAGTCCGCATCCAGTCGGCCCGAATACCAGAGTATAAGGCTGACGTCGGTCAGGGCGCATTAGACTGACGTCAGTACGTCAGGGTACTAATGCGCATGACCGGCGTCATATCCTCAGTCTTTTCTTGCCCCAGATGTCAGAAGACCCTAAAAAGACAAGGCCCAAAATACCTGCACCAAAACATGAACAATATATACAAAAATATAAGCAGGTAAACTCACCTACACAACCACCCCTAAACACAGAGGGAAGGAGGGAATTGGACTGCAGCAATGGAATCCTCGAACATCTACATTTATGGTAGGTACAAAACTGTACTATGTTCTTCGTTTTCCATTGCTGCAGTCCTTACTATTGGGTAGAATCCCAAAGCAGAGGTAAGGGAGGCTGGCAAATCATAAAGAAGCAGGAGCTGACAACATGCCTTGCAAAACAGCTCTGGCAAAACCAGCCCTAGACTTAGAGTAGATAGGAAGGTGATAATGCTTAGAGAAAGTATGCACTGAACTCCAAGTAGCTGCTTCCAAAATATCCTTAGTTGCCACCCCGTAGAAATGCTGTTGAAGTGGCAGTAGCCCTAGTGGAATGAGGCCTAATCCCAGCTGGAACCTCCTTGCCATGATGGGAATAACAAAATGCAATGCAAAAGCCAATCCACCTAGAAATAGTTTGTTTTGACACAGGCTTGCCCTGAACTCAAAGCAAAAGAAACAAACAACTGCTGAGACTGCCTAAAATCCTTAGTCCTGCTTAAGTAATAACGCAATTGCCTGTGTACATCTAAAGTATGCAAAATCTTTTCCCCTTTATTTTGGGGGTCTGCATAAAAGTAGGCAAATGAATAGTTTGGTTTAAAGCCACACTAGAAACCACCTTAGGCATAAAGGAAGGATTAGTACGTAATGATACCCTATCCTTATGGAAAATCAAAAGGGCTCGACTGCCATAAGGGCCTGCAACTCAGACACCCTTCTTGCAGAAGTAATAGCCAACAAAAAGCAGTCTTCCATGACAAATATTTCAATTCAGCAGTAGCCGAGGCTCAAAAGGTTGTAGAGTAAGTTTTTCCAACACAAAATTGAGATCCCAAGCAGGAGTAGGAGCTCTACGGGGGTCTTATATTTTTTGCCCCTCTAAGAAACTGCTTGAACAAAGGATGCGAAAACAATGGTGGGTCACAATCATAGTGAGCTGAGATTGCTGCAGCATGAATCTTAATGGAAGAGAAGGACAGACCCTTGTCCAGTAACTCAGTAAGATATTGAAGAGCCATACTCAAAGTAGGCTCAGAAATGTCCAAATTCTTTGCTTTACTCCAAAATAAAAATCTCTTCCATTTTGCTGCGTACACTTTCCTTGTACTAGGTCTTCTAGCTTCCATAATCACATTTAAAACTTGTTGAGGAAGTTGAGACCTGCTGTGTTTCAACACAGAATATGCCAGGCTGTCAGATGAAGAGAGTGAAGCTTGACATTGAGCAGATGACCGTCTTGCTGGGATAACAGATGTGGAATCAAAGGTTAAGGCCATGGAGGCTTCTTTACTAGACTCCGTAGTAGAGGGTACCAGTGTTGCCGAGGCCAATCTGGAGCTATCAAAATCATCCTTGGCCTGTCCTGTCTGACCTTTAACAGTACCTTTGGAAGAAGAGGCAGAGGTGGAAAGGCATACACATGAAGGTTTGTTCAACTGAAAGACAGAGCATCCACTTTCCAAGCTGTGTGATGAAACCCCTTTGTGCAAAACTGTGGCAGCTGGTGGTTTAGTGGAGAAGCGAACAGATCTATGTCTGGAGTTCCCCATGACACTGTCAATTTCTGAAATACATGAAGATCCAGTTTCCACTTGTGGGGATCCATGATTTGTCCGCTTAACACATCTGCTAAGGAGTTCTGTGCTCCTGGCAGAAACCTTGCCTGAAGAGTTAGGTGCAAGCGGAGCGCAGTCTCCCATAAAATCATTGCTTGCCTGCATAGAGGATAAGAATGTGTTCCCCCTTGCTTGTTGAAGTACCACATGACAGTTGTGTTGTCTGTTAGAATCAACACCTGCCCTGGAAGAAGTAACTCCTTGAAAGCCAGTAATGCGAACTGGACTGCTAACATCTCCTTCATGTTGATATGTAGATGCTGTAGTCTGGCAGGCCACTTGTCTTGTATCCACTTTCCATTTGGATGAGCTCCCCAAGCAATGTCCGAGGCATCTGTCGGTAAAATCTGACTCGCCTCTGGCCGGGTCACAGAGAGTCCCTTGTTTAGGTGACATTCCTGAGCCCACCACAAAAATTCTCTTTGAAGGCAAGGTATTATTTGAATGACAGTGTCTAAATCCTGGCAGTGCTGTGTCCATACATTTTTGAGATACCATTGTAACTTCCTCATATGCAGTTTGGCATTGGGAAGCACCAGAATACAAGATGCCATGAACCCTAATGCTTGAAGGACTGTCTCTGCAGTCAGCACGGACTGATGAGATAGTTGATGGAAGTAAAGTGATAGACTCTTTCGATTGTCCGGGGTTAAAAAGGGCATCTGGGCTGCTGTATTCAGTCTCACACCCAGAAAGCACATGTCTTGAGAGGGTACTAGACTGGACTTTATTTCGTTCACAGAATACCCTAGGCATCTTAGCACTGCTATAAGATATTCCAGATGCTGTAGAAGGTCTTCCTTTTCTTGAGCCAGAATCAGGCAGTAGTCTAAATAAGGATAGATTTGAAGTCCTTGTAGCCTGAAGTAAGCTATCACTGAAGCCAGAACCTTTGTGAATACTCTGGGCGCAGTAGATAAGCCAAAGGGCAATGCAGAGAACTGATAATGAGAATCTCCAGCTCGAAACCGCAGATACTTCCTGTAACTTAGCCTGATAGGCCCATGAAGGTAAGCTTCCTTGAGAACTAAAGTTACCATCCAGTGATCTTTGCCCAGCAGGGGTAAAAGCTGTTGTAACGTCAACATCTTGAACTTGGGAATGTCCAGATAAGTGTTGAGGAGAGATAAATCCAAAAACAGTCTCCACGTGTACCCCTTCTTTGGTACTAGGAACATGCGAGAATAAAATCCTAGGCCCCTTTCTGATACAGGGACTGGCTGAATGGCCCCCATTTGGAGTAACTGAGAAACTTGCTTGTGAGCCTCTTTTCTTTGTGGAGTAATTAAATCCCAATTTTCTTTGAAAAGAGACAGTCGTCCTTCCAAAGGAGCTGCCAGACGAGAATCTACTGGCAGCTGAAAAGGCAGGTCATTGGGTCTGTTTACGAAAGGACTGACCCCTGCCCCCACCAGAAGTCTGAGCAGGTGAACTCCCTGTTCTAGGCCTAAAAGAACCTTGAGCCCTGCCCCTACCACCATAGAGTGCATTTGTAAAGGTTTCTGCATCTTGGGCAGCGTTATCCTTTAGCGTGGGGGCTGTGAAACTTACCACCTCTGTCTTATGTAAGGTGAAGTTTGCTTTAGAAACGTTTTTTACTATGGTTTCCTTAGTTGGGGGTGGTGGTGGGGTGTGGACATCCAGAGTGATTAGTTTATGGTCTGATCTAACCAGTGACGGGTTGACCTCCGGTGTGGAACACCTGTCGCCCATATTGGGGATGACCAGGTCCAATATGTTTTCACCTCTGGTAAGGGAGTTTACCAGCTGATCCAAGGCATTTGAGTTGATGAATTCCAGGAAGCGCTGGGCCTGGGAATTTGTACTCGAGTAGTTTTCCCAGTGAATGGTAGGGTAATTGAAATCGCCCAATATCAGGGTGTTTGATAGGACCTTCATGTTTTCCAGTGTCTCCAGAAAGGTGGAGTGGTGGTCCTGGGTCATGGAGGATGATCTGTAGCCAGCCACAATTTGCACAGCAGATTTGCCCGATGTTAATTGTACATAGATGATTTCAGAGGTGTCATGCTGCGCCACTAACCTGGAGGTGTAGGTATCCTTGATGAATATGGATACACCCCCTCCCTTTTATGTTTCGGTCCGTGTTCTGTGGCCGAAACGTGTGGTATGAGTTGTATCCCAGTAGTGCTGGGGTGCTCTCTGGAGCCTTGAACCAGGTTTCAGTTCCTGCACCGATGTCGGCATTCTCCATACTTAGGAGTGCTTCGAGCACGTGCATTTTGAGATTTAAACTCCTGGCGTTGAGTTGCATAACCCTCAGTTTTTTGTTAACTGTGCTGTTTACGGAGGTGGGTTTGACATTTGAGCCTTGCCTAAAAAAGGCACTATGGGGGCAGCAAGAGCCTTAGCCAGTATTCGAAAGCCTAGGGGTGACAGGTGCAAGCAGTCTCTTGCGAAGGCTGACAGACACTGGATCCCCTTTGAATGACACCAGAAGCTTAGCCAAATGTTGAAATTGATAATTTTTTCTTTATACTGAGGTATCATTCTTGGTGAGGGCAGGATGCTACTCAGGGTCATAGGTTTATAGATAGATAGGTTCATAGATTAGTACTACGCTACTTGCCCTTGTGGACCATTTTAAGCCTAGCCAAGTACCCCATGTGAGAATCAAACCCTGCACCTTGTGTCTGCAAGGTAAACACCTTAACCATTCTGCCATCCAGGTCATACCAGCCTAGGCTACATGATCAGAGAGCTCTTCCATGTCTCTTTTCATGTAGTCCAGGGAGGTACGTCTCAGGTCATTCACACCAACATGAACAATGAACAGAGTCATATTTGTACTTGTTCTGGAATGACCTGAGTGCTTCTGTTATGTGGCGGATTCTGGCTCCCGACAGGCAGCTAACAGTAACCTTCTGCTTGTCCCGCCTAGTGAGTGGGACGTCAGTGTGCCTGACTATAGAGTCACCTATTACTAGTGTGTTAGGTATGTTATTTCGCTTTAAGGGCTGTGATTCTGCGGTACACTGATTTTGTGTTTTATGTGTTGTCTGGTTTGTGATGGGAAGTGCAGGTTGTTTGGGTGTCTGCTTTGGAGGTCTCTGATGCTTTTGCAAGTTTTTATTTAGAGCCTCAGAGTATGATTTTATGTATTTATGTGTATTTTTTGCCAGTGCTGCTTTAGTAGGTCTGTGTGTAGCTGGAGGTGTGGTGCAAGTGTTAACCTTCTCCTCCTGACTGTCTGTTCCAGTCTTGGGTGGAGACAGCTTAGATTCCAGTTTGGCTGTATAATTGCATCTCTCGCATATGTTACTGTTTTGTGGTAGGAGGAGAGGGTTGTCTGTGTACATGAGGCAGTTGTAACATTGCCTCAGGATACCCAGATTCACCAGCTGGACTGGAGAGTGCACCTCAAGTTGCCCTTTGGTCATGCCTGAATAGTAGGGTGAGCTGCTTAGTCGCTTGGTTGGTGAGGGGTGAATAAAGTGCCTTGCCCTGCTGGGCAATCAGTGTCAGGGTATATTAGTGCTTGCTATTAGGTCTGAGCAAGTGCTGGGCTGTAAGATGCTTTTTGAGTGCTTAGTTTGAGAGTTAGACTAGTTTCAAGGGAAAAACTGAAAAGGAGACTTAGTGGAGCCAGGAATAATTTAACCGTAGCTAACTGGCACTGCCAAGCAAAACTGTGCAAACGCAGTTTTTATAGTAGGGAAATGAAAATAGAAGTTAGCCCAAAATAGCCAATAAACCACTAACTTCTGAGCTGGAACCACTCCTCCAGGAACAGATAAGTTGCTCCCCTCTTTCACAGGAGAAACTTCCTTCTATCCAAGTATGGTATGGGCAACTCAGAAACTAGTATCACAGCCCTGAATTCAGCACTAGCCTGAAAACTGGACTATACTAGCTTAGAAAGGCGGGAAACAAGGAATTTTTTGTTTTGTTTTTTTGAAAACATAAGGCAAAAACAGTAAAAAATACACTTAAAACAGCTTTAAACGACTACAAATGATCAGAAAAGTCCAACACACTTTAGTGTGTAGCCTACAACAGTTAAATTATTTAAACAAAAAACAACTTTTTAAAAGTGTAGGCAGTCAAATAAGTACAATATGTGAAAAAAACAAGCTTTTAAATCACAATAAATGCCGGAAAATCTGCGTTTAGGTGGAAAACAGTTAAGTACAGCAAGAAAGTACAGAAAACTGATACTTAAATCACTCCAAAGTCTCTCTCCTAAGCTAGAAGGCTTGTATCAGTTTAAGGCTTTCTAGTGCTAACAGTAGGTTAGTTACAGGAAAGATGGGAAACAAGCGCAGATGTAGTCTTTTAAACCAGAAAGTTGAAAGAGATGGACAAACTGTCCAAATGGTCAATAAACTACAATTTCTGGGCCAAGAACCTCTCCTCTCGTGGTAGACAGGCTACCTAGTGCTTACCACTCCAACTGATAAGCTAGAAGGCTTTCCTCCAACAAAGAAAAGCTTGCAGGGTTCGGAAGCTTACCAAGAGTCCTGGATACAGCAACTCTGTACCTGGACTAGGCTAGTTACAGGAAAGGTGGGAAACAAGCGCAAATGCAGCTTTTAAACCAGAACATTGAAAGAGATGGAAAAAAACTGCCCAAACGGCCAATAACTACAATTTCTGGGCCAGGAACCACTCCTCTTGTGGTAGACAGGCTACCTAATGCTTACCACTCCCACTGATAAGCTAGAAGGATATACATTTTGAGCCTCAAGAGCAGGGTCAGTCCACCCAGATAAGGTTATTACTTATATCCATCAGATGATGATATACCACAGTCTCTAATCATCATAGAAAAACAATGTAGTCTGTATGCTTCTGATGTATTTAAATATCTCAGAGTTAATCAATGGAAATATAATGCTTCTCGGTTACTGCTATACTCTATTACCAAAATATGTTTATAGTTTAAAGCATTTACTCTTGTGATGCCTGATGTTGTGTTTACACTGGCAAACTGCAGAATGAACATCTCTTCAATGCAATCCAAAGAGTCTTTCAAAACCACATTACAAAAGTATTTTCAAACCTAGTGGAATTTTCTCTACAGCATTACCTGATTTATTAACTGGCTTGTTTAAAATAGGTTCACCAAACTAATACATCAGACTGGTTGCCTAACTGAAATGTATTGCCTGCTCCCATTTATGCATTTTATTTTCTGCTTTAAGAAAATTTACATTTTTATTTTGTGCTTTGAGTGATCTGTCTGGCCTATTGTTTTGGGCATCCTCACTAAGTTATGGTTTGTTTTATGTGAGAGGCCGACAAATTATTGCAGGTCTTGGCTAACTTTTAGCACTTGGACTTCAGATCTCAGTTATTTTTCATTGCTTGTTTCCTTGAGTGATATTTAACTACACAGAACGTAGCTTGGCCTTGTCTTCTGATAAGACTTGAGGACTGCAACACATGCAAGCAGTGATTGACCCTCCGTTGGTGATTTCCACCCTCCAACCAGGTCCTTTTTTATTCTTTTTAAACTTGGTGGCTTTTAAGCTACCCACCCCTACTGTAAATGTAGCTTAGAAAGCTCCTCCCTATCTCATCTCATCTACTCATTCTACTGGGAACTGAAGGATCAAACTGCAAAGGCCCTCCTCTTCCTTCCTGGTTTGATTCTTCACTGCCCAGTACAATAAGTAGATGAGATGAGATTGAGATGAGTTTTCTAAGCTAAATTAACAGTAAAGGGTGGAACAGCAGGTAGCATAGCCTTACAGCAAGAGGTTACCTGGTTCAATTCTCACCTGGGATGCCTTCTGTGTGGAGTCTGCATGTCCTCCCTTTGTTTACGTGGATTTCCTCCCACACTCCAAAGACATGCGACAGGCAAACTGGACACTCTAAATTGGCCATAGGTATGAGTGTAAGTGCAAGTCTGTAGTGTGGAAGAAGTAAACCTGGGCTCTAGATGATTGCCACTGGTGGAGTGACACTCTGCCCCCATGTGCACTCCACCCATACAGTATAAGACAGAATCAGTACTGCAAAACTAAACAGGGATGTACATGTTGAGCCTCAAGAGCAGGAGCACACTCAAGCAACTCTGCAGTCTGTGGTTACCACCCTACCCATGCAGTATAAGAAGGAATCAGTACTGCAACACTAAACAGGGATATACATGTTGAGCCTCAAGAGCAGGAGCACACTCAAGCAACTCTGCAGTCTGTGGTTACCACCCTACCCATGCAGTATAAGAAGGAATCAGTACTGCAACACTAAACAAGGATATACATTTTGAGCCTCAAGAGCAGGGTCAGTCCACCCAGGCATTCTACTTGTATGTTTTATGAGAGTGAAGCTATTACATTAGCAGTATTTCTTAGCAGTTCTCAGCTTGCTAATAAAACTGTTGTAGCCTTGTGCCCCCCCCCCCCCCCCCCCGGCTAGTGTAGTAATCCTAACTGTCCAAGAGACAGTATACATTTAATTCACATCCCTATGACTTAATTAACCATCAAGCAGCCCTCTCAGCGCTTTCTGCCTTAGTTTGTATCACTTGAGACCCACCTGTTTATTTACATCTCTATACATTGCCCTTCATTGCTAATGCATCTCCTTACTCTAATCTGTGCACAAACTGGCTACTAATAAGCAAGTCAATGTGAAGACACACTCCCAACCTTAATAAACTTTGCTGTCTCTTCTCTCCTTCACTTTACAGGTAGAGTTTGAATTATTACTTACCCCCTCTGAAGCCTTCACTGATAGATTTCCACTGAGTGCCTCTGTGGTTTCGCTGTTTTCTTTGCATTCCACCAGGTTTACACCTTTTGTGCTATCCCCTTCCCCCAATACTAAGTCTATATTAGAAACCTGCTGAGCATGGAGCCAACTTTAAATTACTAGTCTCCCACCAGGACACAAGTGTTCTTCAGCAATTGAATTATGCTTGCTGGTAAGCCATTAGACCTCAGGAATTTGTTTAAAGTGTTCAGATTTGTAAAGTAACACTTACTTTTTGCTGCTCATTACTCTTGTCTTGGTGGGCTCTGCCCCACTCCATTCTCCTGCCCTGCCCCCAATACCCTCCTGCCCCCACTACCTCTACATTTATAGTAATCACAGCCACATCCACAGCTCAACCTCACATCACCTCCTCCAATCACAGCTCCTCAAGTCAGATCACATTACACCACACCAACTTGCTCCACCACAAAATGCTCCCAACCACTCTGACTCCCACTAGGCATTATTACATCACCCCACACTACTTACCCATCCACATATAGTCCAACCCCATAACTCCTTTCCAGACCTCCACCTAGAACCAACTTAAACTTTATAACCATGACTATCACACAACTAAGTCTAGACTGTCTTCTCATAATTCTTTATAACTCCACAGGTTATCACTCTAGCAATATCCCTTAACTTAGTAGCACAACACTATATTATGCACTCTCACATACAGACACCACACATTATAATAACATCTGCCCACAATTGTTCAAGAGCTACATAACAGACCAATTCAGAATAAACACATATACATGCATTCCTACTCCGAAAAAACCCAATACTTTCTCACACTCATCACCAAACTCCAACATCTGTATCACCATTTTAACACCAGGCTCACCATAAGTGGGGATATCCACCCCAACACAGGCCCAAATCCATCCTGTCCAACACAAACTGCTCCAACACAAATGTCAGAACATAACACCCCCACTATCTTCATCCCTGGCCAAATCAACAACAGCAGCACCATCTTTTAATGCTAAATATTAATATTAATTTTAGAAGTATCAAAAATAAAATACTTGAACTCCAGGCCGCAATAGCACACTACTCACCAGACATAGTTGCTTTAACAGAAACATAGCTAACTCGGAAGTTCTCCCTATCAGCTACAATATCATTAGACAAGACAGACCACTTCATAAAGGGGGTGGAACTGCCTTACTGTACAAGTCCAACTTAACTGTACGTCAATTACCAAACTCCTACCCCTCACCCAATAATTGGGAAATACTTATCTCACAACTTCAACTTCACCCTAAAAAGGTCATCACCACAATTGTGATCTATATTCCACCTGGTAATACACCTGCTAGCCTTGAACTTCTTATCCTGGTGTTCTTCCACATATTCACAAGAAATCCTTATTCTGGGGGATTTCAACCTAGATTGGTTCACCTGTATATCAGAAAGTACAGTTGTGTACCTACCATAAATGTAGATGTTAGAGTGTATTCACTGTTGCAGTCATTACACTTGGGTTATCCTGCTGGCAGGCTACCCGCAGTCAGCCTGAATTCCAAAGTCTTGGTCCGGCGTCGGTTGCTGTCGCCTCTTCCCTGACATCAGTGCGCCAGGGGTATAAAAGATGCAGCCGACACCATTTTCTTCAGTTTTTCTTGCCCCAGGTGTCAGGTGCCCCCAAAAGTGTAGGCTAAATAAATTTGCAAATAAGAAATCATGCACTAACATAAACATTACCTTCTCCTACAAGCAAATACACTGCATAGGTTGTATAGAATAGAGAAGTATAGATAAGTCCCAGCAATGATAGGGGGATGGTGGGAGGGTAACCTGGACTGCAACAGTGAATACACTTGAACATCTACATTTATGGTAGGTACACAACTGTACTAGGTTCATCGTGTTTCACTGTTGCAGTCATTACACTTGGGTAGAATCCCAAAGCTGAGGGTGGGCGGCTGGGTCTAAATAGGATTAGGAGTGGCTATGAGGCCCTGCAAAACTGCAGTGGCAAAGCCTGCTCTGGATTTAGAGTAAAGAGATAAGTGATAGTGCTTGGTAAAAGTGTGCACTGAACTCCAAGTTGCAGCCTCCAAAATTTCTTTGGTTGGTATTCCTCTGAGAAAGGCTGCTGCCCTGGTAGAATGTGGCCTAATATTCTTAGGCACTGATTTGCCATGCTGTGCATAGCAGAAATGAATGCAGTGTCCTATCCATTTTGAAATAGTCTGCTTTGAAATCGCCTTTCCTTGTGATCCTGCAGCGTATGCCACAAAAAGTTGCTCAGTTTTTCTGAAAGCTTTTGTTTTGTCCAAGTAGAAGCGTAGCTGTCTGTGCATGTCCAAAGAGTGCAGAAGTCTCTCCCCTTTATTCTGGGGATTTGTATAAAAGGTTGGCAAATTAATGGTTTGGTTAAGAGCCACGCTGGATACTACCTTTGGCATAAATGTTGGGTTTGTCCTGAGAGAAACCCTATCCAGATGAAAAATGATAAATGGTTCCACTGCCATTAATGCCTGTAACTCTGAGACTTCTTGCTGAAGTTATTGCTAGGAGCAGAGCAGTTTTCCATGATAAGAATTTTATCTCAGCTGTATTGGCTGGCTCAAAAGGAGGCAGTGTGAGCTTTTCCAAGACAAAGTTTAGGTCCCATGTTGGTATAGGTGCTCTCCTTGGGGGTCTTATGTTTTTTGCCCCTCTGAGGTACTGTCTTAGTAGTGAATGAGAAAAAATAGGAGGTTCCGTATTGTAATGAGCTGAAATGGCAGAGGCATGTATCTTTATTGATGAGAAGGATAGGCATTTGTCCAATATCTCAGTTAGGTATTGCAAAATCTGAGGAATATTAGGAACAAGCGGTTCATGTCCTTGTGCCTGGTTCCAAGCACAGAATCTCTTCCATTTTTCTGCATAAGATTTCCTGGTGCTGGGCCTCCTGGCTTCCAAAATGACATCCATAACTGCTTTAGAGAGAGATGTATTCTGAGTGGCTATATTATTCGTCATGCAGCCAGATTTAAGGTTCTGAGTTGGCTGTGCAGGATCTGATTGTTTGTTGGGTCAGCAGATGAGGAATTTGAGGTAAAGTCCAGGCTGGCCCTTGAGACAAGGTCTTTAGGATTGGGTACCAGTGCTGGCATGGCCAGTCTGGGGCAATCAGAATCATTTTTGGCTTCTCTTGTCTGACTTTTAGGAGTACCTTGGAGAGTAGAGGCAATGGTGGATAGGCATAAACTGTTAGGCTTTTCCAGCTGAATGATAGAGCATCCACCTTCCATGCTTATGAGTGACAAGTCCTTGTGCAGAATCTCTGTAGTTGGCAGTTGTGAGGGGAGGCAAATAGATCTATGTCTGGGCATCCCTATTTCTTTGTTATCATGCTGAAGACTTGTGGATCTAGTTTCCACTTGTGAGGGTCCATGAGGTTTTTGTTTAGTTCATCTGCCAGAGTATTTTTCTTTCCTGGCAGGAATTGTCCTGCAGATATACTTGATAGGCCAGTGCTGTGTTCCACAAAGTCATGGCTTGCCTGCAGAGGGGGTAGGAATGTGTGCCCCTTGCTTGTTTATGTACCACATGACTGTAGTATTATCCATCTTTAGTAATAGTTGTCCTGGATGTAGTAGATCCTTGAAGGCTTTCAGGGCATTCTGTACAGCTAGCATCTCTTTTTGATTGATATGAAGATGTATTTGGTCTGTGGGCCACGTGCCCTGCATACATTTTCCCGCCATGTATGCTCCCCAGGCATAATCTGATGCATCTGTTGTTAGTGTCTGCCTGGATGTGGGTAAAGTGAAATGCTGTCCCTTATTGTAGTGACAGGCCAGTGCCCACCATCGAAACTCTTGTTGCAGGCAGGGAATGAGAGTAATTATTGTTTCCAGGCTGTGGCAATGTTGAGTCCAAACACTTTTTAGATACCATTGTAGCTTCCTCATATGCAGTCTTGCATATGGAATTAGCAGGATGCCATGAAACCCAAAGCCTGCAGAATTTTTCTTGCAGGTAGCTGGGTCTTTGTTGCCATCATTTGAAAGCAATGAGTCAGTTGCCTTTGTTTGTCTGGCGTGAGATAAGCCATCTGGGCAGTTGTATTTAAGCTTGCACCCAGGAATATTATCTCTTGAGAGGGCACTAGTTTTGATTTCTTTTCGTTTACTGTGTACCCTAGGCAAGTTAGTAATCTTTTTACAAACGCCAGATGCTTTAGTAGAATGTCCTTGATGTCTGCTTGAATAAGGCAGTCGTCCAAGTAAGGATATATTTGAATTCCTTTTTGTCTGCAAAATGCAATTACTGGTGCCAGGCATTTTGTGAAGACCCTGGGCGCAGTAGATAAGCCAACAAAACAAGACTGGAATGCAGGAATATCAAAGAAACAAACAAACGTAGGCAGAAAACAATTTAATATATCACAGCAAAGCTTTCGGGTGAAACCCTTCTTCAATACTAACAATCATTAAAACAAAAGCAGCTTGCTTTAAATAGGAGCAAAAAACAGTCACATGATAGCAGCCAAAATCACATGGCCGACAAACACAATATAATATAACATATATACAAAATGCAAAAATATTTAAAATATTTAAAATAGCTTAACACGCTGAATTTTACTTAAAACAGGCTTTAGGCTAACAGTAGAATAATCCAGGTGAAGAATCCGCTGCTAGTCTTAAAATCCATTCATATTCCTTAATATCTAAAACATTATTAATATCACCACCCCTACTATGAGGTTTAACTAAATCTAGGCATCTAAATTTAAAGCAATGCGTATTCCATGTGTTTTAATATGCTTGAAAGAGCATTATTCTCAACCTCCTTCTAACCTCTGACTTATGCTCAATTATTCTGTCTTTAAGTTTACGTGTGGTCTTGCCCACATAGAATGCTGAACAGGCATTACAAGTAGCCAGATACACCACATTTACACTGTTACAGAATGCTACTGATTTAAAGTAAAACTCTTTTAAAGTAACAGGATGAATAAATGTATAATTAGGGGTAGCAGCAATGTCTATACAACAAGAACAGCTCATACATTTAAAAGTACCAATACGATCAGAGAAAGCATTCAGCTTTAAGTCAAAATTAAAATCTTTATAAGATAATAAGCTTTTAATACTTCTCATATTCCTATACGAGTAGTAGGGCTTTTCACCTAAAATTCGCCTAACCTCTGGACAAGCCATCAACACAGGCCAGTATTTGGCTATGATATATTTAACCAAACCTGTTCTACTACTAAAGTTCATAACATATCTAGTTCTAACTATATTTCCAATGTTAGATCCTGATGTAATGATCACATGATCATTCATACAAGCGTCTGTCCTAAGGTAAGGTTTATATATAGTATCCCTATTAAGTATTACCATTCTCTTCAATTCTTCCAATATATCCAAGTCATAGCCATTCTTAAACTCATTGAACATTTCATCTAACTGTATATGAAATACAGAGTCGATTGTATTTAACCTACTGACTCGTGAAAATTGAGCTTTAACAATTCCTTTAAAAACATGGGGTGCATGCATACTATTATAATGTAAGTATCTACTAGTATGCACATCCTTCTTGTGAATAGTAGTTTGCAAAGTACCCTCTTCTTTATATACCTTAACATCAAGGAAAATTGCTTCATGTTCAGATATAATCTCCTTAAAAACCAAGAAGCTCGTACTACTGTTTAAATATACTATAAAATCTTGCAGATCAGAGCGTGATCCCTTCCAAACCATAAAGCAATCGTCCACAAACCTCTGGTACAAGCAAATATTACTGTTCAAAGATTTTACACCATCATGTATAAACTCTAATTCCCATTGATACAAGACTAGGTTAGCATATGTATTAGCAACCGGTGTTCCCATTGCAACACCAGTTAGCTGTAGAAACAAAAGTTGATCAAACATAAATACATTGTTGCTCAAAACTAAGTCTAATAATGCACATATGTTTTGAACATCACCTGTAGGTATATCTATTTTCTTACTCAGAAACTGTCTGATAGCCTCAATGTCATACTCATTTGGTATGACAGTAAAAAGAGAATTTATATCTAAGGTTACAAATAAATAACCTGAATCGAGTTTGTTACGTAGACTGTTATACCAAATTGAAAGTTTGCTTAAAAAATCACCTGTGCCCTTTAAGATATCACGACACTCCAATAATCAGGGGTACAATCGCTTTTGTAGATAAACAGATATCGGTTCAGTTATCCACCCACCCCCAGAGACAATGGGCCTCATGGGTGGGTTATCTAAACATTTATGAATTTTTGGTAACCCATATAATAAGGGAATAGTGGGACAGGGTACTGTAAAAAAGTGAAACAAATCTAAATCTATCTCACCATTAGTATGTAGCTCATATATATACATATTGACATTACTAATGCATTTCTTAGCATCATTATATGATATTCTTCTGAAAGCATTCTCATCTTGAAGAAAATTGAGCATAGATGTCTTATAGGCATTACAGTCCATAACAACAATAGCACCTCCCTTGTCAGCTTGTTTCATTACAATAGTATTGTCAAATTGCAGTTTCTTTAAGGCACAATGTTCATCATAGTTCAAATTATACTGTCTCTTCTTCTTAATTGTAGTCCCACATAACGTTCTCAAATCAGCTTCACATAAATTATGGAAAGCAGTTGTCACAGGCAAATTAACTGGTATAAAGGTACTACGTCTTTTGCAAGTATTATATGATGTCATAGCATTATTTGAACCAAAAAGAACCTTTAAATTTATATTCCGAATAAACTGTTTTAAATCTGTCAAAGCTGAGGTTAAGCCATCTTCTGCTGTAGGAATAAAGCTAAGGCCTTTGTTTAAAACAGAGACACATGGTCCATTCTAAGGGAATATCAGAAAGATTCAAAATACCTTGTGTTATCTGCGACTCACTTTCCCATGCTTGACAGGGCTGTCGTTTTTCCGTTTCACAGGACCGCCCGACTGTCTGGTTAAGGACTTGTCCCTTACTGCTATACTGCTCTGTACTTTCTCGGCTTGTTCCAATTGGAAGCGTTTCAGCGAAAAATTCAAAGGTAACTGTTGATTCTTCCTCATGATATCCTTAGTGTTCCCTGAAGATTCTCGCGAAACATCACCTTGAGTTACAGGCCCCATGCTACCTGTATTTGAAATTTCTTCATTCACTAGTAACACTGATGCAGAGGGCGTGGTTGTAGAATCAGACTGCACAGCCAAAGCAGCAGGATTTAAAGGGGAAATGCCACCATTCAGATTTAAAGTGGAAACACTTTAGTAGGAATATGAGAAGTATTAAAAGCTTATTATGTTATAAAGATTTTAATTTTGGCTTAAAGCTGAATGCTTTCTCTGATCGTATTGGTACCTTTAAGTGTATGAGCTGTTCTTGTTGTATAGACATTGCTGCTACCCCTAATTATGCATTTATTCATCCTGTTACTTTAAAAGAGTTTTACTTTAAATCAGTAGCATTCTGTAACATTGTAAATGTGGTGTATTTGGCTACTTGTAATGCCTGTTCAGCATTCTATGTGGGCAAGATCACACGTAAACTTAAAGACAGAATAATTGAGCATAAGTCAGAGGTTAGAAGGGAGGTTGAGAATAATGCTCTTTTCAAGCATATTAAAACACATGGGAATACGCATTGCTTTAAATTTAGATGCCTAGATTTAGTTAAACCTCATAGTAGGGGTGGTGATATTAATAATGTTTTAGATTTTAAGGAATATGAATGGATTTTAAGACTAGCAGCGGATTCTTCACCTGGATTAAATTCTACTGTTAGCCTAAAGCCTGTTTTAAGAAAAATTCAGCGTGTTAAGCTATTTTAAATATTTTAAATATTTTTGCATTTTGTATATATGTTATATTATATTGTATTTGTCGGTCATGCGATTTTGGCTGCTATCATGTGACTGTTTTTCACTCCTATTTAAAGCAAGCTGCTTTTGTTTTAATGATTGTTAGTATTGAAGAAGGGTTTCACTCGAAAGCTTTGCTGTGATATATTAAATTGTTTTCTGCTTAAGTTTGTTTGTTTCTTTGGTATTCCTGCATTCCAGTCTTGTTTTGTTGGACTATATTTTGCTGGTACGTTGGTGGCCTTTGAGAGCTTTTGCTGCAGCCATGGAAAGGGATTATCTTTTGAAAACCATTTTAACTAAGGAAGTGAATCCATTGTTAAATCTTGTCTCTAATACTCCTGTGGAAGATGTTGATAATAATGAGACTTTAGATGTTGAAGAGACTGTGACATTTACCAGAAAACTGGAATTGATTGAAAGAAAGGTTGGTACATATAAGAGATTACAATGGCAATGTTTTAGCTTTTGTGCTTATTTGAATATGGGTATTGTTCCTAGAGGTTGTATTCTCAAGATGCCCTCTTATGGGAATACGTGCAGAATTATTGAAACGTTGGCAACAGCTTAATTTAAAGCTTAGCTTGGATTATATGGTGCTAATGAATGACTTCTTTGCAAAAAGTGAATTAGATCTGAAAAATGAAATCTTTCAGATGGAAAATGAATTACTTAGCATGTCCTGCTTCTCTAATATGTTGCCTAAATATCAGCAAATGGTTGATAGGCTGCATGCCTTGGATGACCGCCTGGAGATGGTCAAGAAACGAAAATTATTAAGAGATATTGCCGATTTTCAAAGAGGACATATCTTCTCTTGGCCAAAAAATAACAAAAATATAACTGAATTACGTGATAGTACTGAGACATTCCCTAAAAAAACTTTTCCTGTTACTACTGCATCAATTGTTACAACTACTGTATCATCTTTGGATACATTGGATGCTTTCACAGACTCTAATGCTGGTGTTTCCACTTTAAATCTGAATGTTGGCATTTCCCCTTTAAATCCTGCTGCTTTGGCTGTGCAGTCTGATTCTACAACCACCTCTGCATCAGTGTTACTAGTGAATGAAGAAATTTCAAATACGGGTAGCATGGGGCCTGTAACTCAAGGTGATGTTTCGCGAGAATCTTCAGGGAACACTAAGGATATCATGAGGAAGAATCAACAGTTACCTTTGAATTTTTCGCTGAAACGCTTCCAATTGGAACAAGCCGAGAAAGTACAGAGCAGTATAGCAGTAAGGGACAAGTCCTTAAACAGACAGTTGGGCGGTCCTGTGAAACGGAAAAACGACAGCCCTGTCAAGCATGGGAAAGTGAGTCGCAGATAACACAAGGTATTTTGAATCTTTCTGATATTCCCTTAGATGGACCATGTGTCTCTGTTTTAAACAAAGGCCTTAGCTTTATTCCTACAGCAGAGGATGGCTTAACCTCAGCTTTGACAGATTTAAAACAGTTTATTCGGAATATAAATTTAAAGGTTCTTTTTGGTTCAAATAATGCTATGACATCATATAATACTTGCAAAAGACGTAGTACCTTTATACCAGTTAATTTGCCTGTGACAACTGCTTTCCATAATTTATGTGAAGCTGATTTGAGAACGTTATATGGGACTACAATTAAGAAGAAGAGACAGTATAATTTGAACTATGATGAACATTGTGCCATAAAGAAACTGCAATTTGACAATACTATTGTAATGAAACAAGCTGACAAGGGAGGTGCTATTGTTGTTATGGACTGTAATGCCTATAAGACATCTATGCTCAATTTTCTTCAAGATGAGAATGCTTTCAGAAGAATATCATATAATGATGCTAAGAAATGCATTAGTAATGTCAATATGTATATATATGAGCTACAAACTAATGGTGAGAAAGATTTAGATTTGTTTCACTTTTTTACAGTACCCTGTCCCACTATTCCCTTATTATATGGGTTACCAAAAATTCATAAATGTTTAGATAACCCACCCATGAGGCCCATTGTCTCTGGGGGTGGGTGGATAACTGAACCGATATCTGTTTATCTACAAAAGCGATTGTACTCCTTATTATTGGAGTGTCCTAATATCTTAAAGAACACAGGTGATTTTTTAAGCAAACTTTCAATTTGGTATAACAGTCTACGTAACAAACTCGATTCAGGTTATTTATTTGTAACCTTAGATATAAATTCTCTTTTTACTGTCATACCAAATGAGTATGGCATTGAGGCTATCAGACAGTTTCTGAGTAAGAAAATAGATATACCTACAGGTGATGTTCAAAACATATGTGCATTATTAGACTTAGTTTTGAGCAACAATGTATTTATGTTTGATCAACTTTTGTTTCTACAGCTAATCGGTGTTGCAATGGGAACACCGGTTGCTAATACATATGCTAACCTAGTCTTGTTTCAATGAGAATTAGAGTTTATACATGATGGTGTAAAATTTTTGAACAGTAATATTTGCTTGTACCAGAGGTTTGTGGACGATTGCTTTATGGTTTGGAAGGGATCACGCTCTGATCTGCAAGATTTTATAGTACATTTAAACAGTAGTACGAGCTTCTTGGTTTTGAGGAGATTATATCTGAACATGAAGCAATTTTCCTTGATGTTAAGGTATATAAAGAAGAGGGTACTTTACAAACTACTATTCACAAGAAGGATGTGCATACTAGTAGATACATACATTATAATAGTATGCATGCACCCCATGTTTTTAAAGGAATTGTTAAAGCTCAATTTTCACGAGTCAGTAGGTTAAATACAATCGACTCTGTATTTCATATACAGTTAGATGAAATGTTCAATGAGTTTAAGAATGGCTATGACTTGGATATATTGGAAGAATTGAAGAGAATGGTAATACTTAATAGGGATACTATATATAAACCTTACCTTAGGACAGACGCATGTATGAATGATCATGTGATCATTACATCAGGATCTAACATTGGAAATATAGTTAGAACTAGATATGTTATGAACTTTAGTAGTAGAACAGGTTCGGTTAAATATATCATAGCCAAATACTGGCCTGTGTTGATGGCTTGTCCAGAGGTTAGGCGAATTTTAGGTGAAAAGCCCTACTACTCATATAGGAATATGAGAAGTATTAAAAGCTTATTATGTTATAAAGATTTTAATTTTGGCTTAAAGCTGAATGCTTTCTCTGATCGTATTGGTACTTTTAAATGTATGAGCTGTTCTTGTTGTATAGACATTGCTACCCTAATTATGCATTTATTCATCCTGTTACTTTAAAAGAGTTTTACTTTAAATCAGTAGCATTCTGTAACAGTGTAAATGTGGTGTATTTGGCTACTTGTAATGCCTGTTCAGCATTCCATGTGGGCAAGACCACACGTAAACTTAAAGACAGAATAATTGAGCATAAGTCAGAGGTCAGAAGGGAGGTTGAGAATAATGCTCTTTTCAAGCATATTAAAACACATGGGAATACGCATTGCTTTAAATTTAGATGCCTAGATTTAGTTAAACCTCATAGTAGGGGTGATGATATTAATAATGTTTTAGATATTAAGGAATATGAATGGATTTTAAGACTAGCAGCGGATTCTTCACCTGGATTAAATTCTACTGTTAGCCTAAAGCCTGTTTTAAGTAAAATTCAGCGTGTTAAGCTATTTTAAATATTTTTGCATTTTGTATATATGTTATATTATATTGTGTTTGTCGGTCATGTGATTTTGGCTGCTATCATGTGACTGTTTTTTGCTCCTATTTAAAGCAAGCTGCTTTTGTTTTAATGATTGTTAGTATTGAAGAAGGGTTTCACCCGAAAGCTTTGCTGCGATATATTAAATTGTTTTCTGCCTACGTTTGTTTGTTTCCGCAGTAGATAAGCCAAAGGGCAGTGCAGAGAATTGGCAATGCAGTGAGCCAGCTATGAATCTGAGGTATCTTCTGCAAGATTGTCTGATTGGGACATGCAGGTATGCCTCTTTGAGGTCCAAAGTAACTAGCCAAGCCTTTTTGCCCAGCATGGGTAGAAGTTGCTGCAGTGTCAACAGTTTGAATTTTGGAATGTCCAGGAAAGTATTTAGAGTAGACAGGTCCAGTATTGGTCTCCAAGCTTTGTCCTTTTTGGGTACCAAGAAAAGTCTTAAGTAAAATCCTTGTCCCTGCTCTTGCTGTGGTACTTTTTGAATAGCCCTCATGTCCATGAGAGCAGAAATTTGTTTTTGTGCCTCTGCCCATTGATTGTGTGGCAGGTCTGGCATACCTTTTGGCCTTGGTAGGGTGTGAAAGTGGAACCTGTAAACCTGGGAAACAATATTCAGTACCCATTTGTCTTGGGTAATTATGTGCCAATTTTGTGAGAAAAGTGCTAGTTTTCCCCCTAAGGGTGCCGCCAAAAGGTAAGTGCTTGGCATTGGTAGAGGGAAGTCATTGGGACTGTTTCCTATAAGGTTGTGATTTGTCTTCTCCGCCTTTGGGGGCTGAAGCACCCCATTGCTTAGGTCTGTATGTGCCTTGTGGCTGAGATCTGCCTCTTGGGCGACTGTATCTGCCTCTTTGTGGCCTGTCTGACACTGGAAAGGACCAATTTTTTGAAGGCCAGTTCCTGCTAAATCTGGGTGGCTGAACCTGTAAGAAATCCTTCACTCTCTGCATTGATTTTGCTTTATCCTCCATTTTCTTTAACACCTCTTCTGCCTTAACACCAAACAAAGTATCATGCTGTAATGGAGCATCCAACAATTTTGCTTTAACATGATCAGGTAAACTATGTTCTTTTAACCAAGCATGCCTTTGAATGACAGAACCTGTAACTGCGGCTCTGCAAGAAGCCTCCAATGAATCAAAACCACATTGCAAAGTATGCTTTCCCACTTGTTCAGCTGCATGCAATAAATCATGCATTTCCTTATTTTTCAGGACATTCTGAGCTTGTAAGCATTTTCTGTTTGAGCAAAGACATTAGGTATTATTGATATTTAAGCATGTGAAACTGGCAGTTTAAAGCCCTTACAGCTAAAGTAGCAGAGATGTAAACTTTTTTCCCCCCATCTGTCCAGTGCTCTAGAATCCCTATCAGAGGGAACAGGATTTTTTGCAGTGGAAGCCTTGACCCCTTTGGGACCCTGAGAAATTTTTTCTGGGTCAGCAGCGGGGTTTTTATAAAGAAATGTATGTGAATGTGGGACCCTGTAGTACCTATCGGGCTTAACTGGTGCAGGGGGTAAAGAATCTGGAGACAAACTGGATTCAGAAAAAATATTATCAACAATATCTAGTACAGGGGCAATAGCAAGGGGCCTGTGCTGAGACAGTAAAAGTTTCTTTAAGGTACAATGTTCATCATAGTTCAAATTATACTGTCTCTTCTTCTTAATTGTAGTCCCACATAACGTTCTCAAATCAGCTTCACATAAATTATGGAAAGCAGTTGTCACAGGCAAATTAACTGGTATAAAGGTACTACGTCTTTTGCAAGTATTATATGATGTCATAGCATTATTTGAACCAAAAAGAACCTTTAAATTTATATTCCGAATAAACTGTTTTAAATCTGTCAAAGCTGAGGTTAAGCCATCCTCTGCTGTAGGAATAAAGCTAAGGCCTTTGTTTAAAACAGAGACACATGGTCCATTCTAAGGAATATCAGAAAGATTCAAAATACCTTGTGTTATCTGCACTCACTTTCCCATGCTTGACAGGGCTGTCGTTTTCCGTTTCACAGGACCGCCCGACTGTCTGGTTAAGGACTTGTCCCTTACTGCTATACTGCTCTGTACTTTCTCGGCTTGTTCCAATTGGAAGCGTTTCAGCGAAAAATTCAAAGGTAACTGTTGATTCTTCCTCATGATATCCTTAGTGTTCCCTGAAGATTCTCGCGAAACATCACCTTGAGTTACAGGCCCCATGCTACCTGTATTTGAAATTTCTTCATTCACTAGTAACACTGATGCAGAGGGCGTGGTTGTAGAATCAGACTGCACAGCCAAAGCAGCCGGATTTAAAGGGGAAATGCCACCATTCAGATTTAAAGTGGAAACACTTTAGTAGGAATATGAGAAGTATTAAAAGCTTATTATGTTATAAAGATTTTAATTTTGGCTTAAAGCTGAATGCTTTCTCTGATCGTATTGGTACCTTTAAATGTATGAGCTGTTCTTGTTGTATAGACATTGCTGCTACCCCTAATTATGCATTTATTCATCCTGTTACTTTAAAAGAGTTTTACTTTAAATCAGTAGCATTCTGTAACATTGTAAATGTGGTGTATTTGGCTACTTGTAATGCCTGTTCAGCATTCTATGTGGGCAAGATCACACGTAAACTTAAAGACAGAATAATTGAGCATAAGTCAGAGGTTAGAAGGGAGGTTGAGAATAATGCTCTTTTCAAGCATATTAAAACACATGGGAATACGCATTGCTTTAAATTTAGATGCCTAGATTTAGTTAAACCTCATAGTAGGGGTGGTGATATTAATAATGTTTTAGATATTAAGGAATATGAATGGATTTTAAGACTAGCAGCGAATTCTTCACCTGGATTAAATTCTACTGTTAGCCTAAAGCCTGTTTTAAGGAAAATTCAGCGTGTTAAGCTATTTTAAATATTTTAAATATTTTTGCATTTTGTATATATGTTATATTATACTGTGTTTGTCGGTCATGCGATTTTGGCTGCTATCATGTGACTGTTTTTCACTCCTATTTAAAGCAAGCTGCTTTTGTTTTAATGATTGTTAGTATTGAAGAAGGGTTTCACTCGAAAGCTTTGCTGTGATATATTAAATTGTTTTCTGCTTAAGTTTGTTTGTTTCTTTGGTATTCCTGCATTCCAGTCTTGTTTTGTTGGACTATATTTTGCTGGTACGTTGGTGGCCTTTGAGAGCTTTTGCTGCAGCCATGGAAAGGGATTATCTTTTGAAAACCATTTTAACTAAGGAAGTGAATCCATTGTTAAATCTTGTCTCTAATACTCCTGTGGAAGATGTTGATAATAATGAGACTTTAGATGTTGAAGAGACTGTGACATTTACCAGAAAACTGGAATTGATTGAAAGAAAGGTTGGTACATATAAGAGATTACAATGGCAATGTTTTAGCTTTTGTGCTTATTTGAATATGGGTATTGTTCCTAGAGGGTTGCGTATTCTCAAGATGCCCTCTTATGGGAATACGTACTCCAGAATTATTGAAACGTTGGCAACAGCTTAATTTAAAGCTTAGCTTGGATTATATGGTGCTAATGAATGACTTCTTTGCAAAAAGTGAATTAGATCTGAAAAATGAAATCTTTCAGATGGAAAATGAATTACTTAGCATGTCCTGCTTCTCTAATATGTTGCCTAAATATCAGCAAATGGTTGATAGGCTGCATGCCTTGGATGACCGCCTGGAGATGGTCAAGAAACGAAAGTTATTAAGAGATATTCCCGATTTTCAAAGAGGACATATCTTCTCTTGGCCAAAAAATAACAAAAATATAACTGAATTACGTGATAGTACTGAGACATTCCCTAAAAAAACTTTTCCTGTTACTACTGCATCACTTGTTACAACTACTGTATCATCTTTGGATACAATGGATGCTTTCACTGACTCTAATGCTGGTGTTTCCACTTTAAATCTGAATGCTGGCATTTCCCCTTTAAATCCTGCTGCTTTGGCTGTGCAGTCTGATTCTACAACCACGCCCTCTGCATCAGTGTTACTAGTGAATGAAGAAATTTCAAATACGGGTAGCATGGGGCCTGTAACTCAAGGTGATGTTTCGCGAGAATCTTCAGGGAACACTAAGGATATCATGAGGAAGAATCAACAGTTACCTTTGAATTTTTTGCTGAAACGCTTCCAATTGGAACAAGCCGAGAAAGTACAGAGCAGTATAGCAGTAAGGGACAAGTCCTTAACCAGACAGTCGGGCGGTCCTGTGAAACGGAAAAACGACAGCCCTGTCAAGCATGGGAAAGTGAGTCGCAGATAACACAAGGTATTTTGAATCTTTCTGATATTCCCTTAGATGGACCATGTGTCTCTGTTTTAAACAAAGGCCTTAGCTTTATTCCTACAGCAGAGGATGGCTTAACCTCAGCTTTGACAGATTTAAAACAGTTTATTCGGAATATAAATTTAAAGGTTCTTTTTGGTTCAAATAATGCTATGACATCATATAATACTTGCAAAAGACGTAGTACCTTTATACCAGTTAATTTGCCTGTGACAACTGCTTTCCATAATTTATGTGAAGCTGATTTGAGAACGTTATATGGGACTACAATTAAGAAGAAGAGACAGTATAATTTGAACTATGATGAACATTGTGCCATAAAGAAACTGCAATTTGACAATACTATTGTAATGAAACAAGCTGACAAGGGAGGTGCTATTGTTATGGACTGTAATGCCTATAAGACATCTATGCTCAATTTTCTTCAAGATGAGAATGCTTTCAGAAGAATATCATATAATGATGCTAAGAAATGCATTAGTAATGTCAATATGTATATATATGAGCTACAAACTAATGGTGAGAAAGATTTAGATTTGTTTCACTTTTTTACAGTACCCTGTCCCACTATTCCCTTATTATATGGGTTACCAAAAATTCATAAATGTTTAGATAACCCACCCATGAGGCCCATTGTCTCTGGGGGTGGGTGGATAACTGAACCGATATCTGTTTATCTACAAAAGCGATTGTACTCCTTATTATTGGAGTGTCCTAATATCTTAAAGGACACAGGTGATTTTTTTAAGCAAACTTTCAATTTGGTATAACAGTCTACGTAACAAACTCGATTCAGGTTATTTATTTGTAACCTTAGATATAAATTCTCTTTTTACTGTCATACCAAATGAGTATGGCATTGAGGCTATCAGACAGTTTCTGAGTAAGAAAATAGATATACCTACAGGTGATGTTCAAAACATATGTGCATTATTAGACTTAGTTTTGAGCAACAATGTATTTATGTTTGATCAACTTTTGTTTCTACAGCTAGTTGCAATGGGAACACCGGTTGCTAATACATATGCTAACCTAGTCTTGTATCAATGAGAATTAGAGTTTATACATGATGGTGTAAAATTTTTGAACAGTAATATTTGCTTGTACCAGAGGTTTGTGGACGATTGCTTTATGGTTTGGAAGGGATCACGCTCTGATCTGCAAGATTTTATAGTACATTTAAACAGTAGTACGAGCTTCTTGGTTTTTAAGGAGATTATATCTGAACATGAAGCAATTTTCCTTGATGTTAAGGTATATAAAGAAGAGGGTACTTTACAAACTACTATTCACAAGAAGGATGTGCATACTAGTAGATACTTACATTATAATAGTATGCATGCACCCCATGTTTTTAAAGGAATTGTTAAAGCTCAATTTTCACGAGTCAGTAGGTTAAATACAATCGACTCTGTATTTCATATACAGTTAGATGAAATGTTCAATGAGTTTAAGAATGGCTATGACTTGGATATATTGGAAGAATTGAAGAGAATGGTAATACTTAATAGGGATACTATATATAAACCTTACCTTAGGACAGACGCATGTATGAATGATCATGTGATCATTACATCAGGATCTAACATTGGAAATATAGTTAGAACTAGATATGTTATGAACTTTAGTAGTAGAACAGGTTCGGTTAAATATATCATAGCCAATGGCCTGTGTTGATGGCTTGTCCAGAGGTTAGGCGAATTTTAGGTGAAAAGCCCTACTACTCATATAGGAATATGAGAAGTATTAAAAGCTTATTATGTTATAAAGATTTTAATTTTGGCTTAAAGCTGAATGCTTTCTCTGATCGTATTGGTACTTTTAAATGTATGAGCTGTTCTTGTTGTATAGACATTGCTGCTACCCCTAATTATGCATTTATTCATCCTGTTACTTTAAAAGAGTTTTACTTTAAATCAGTAGCATTCTGTAACATTGTAAATGTGGTGTATTTGGCTACTTGTAATGCCTGTTCAGCATTCCATGTGGGCAAGACCACACGTAAACTTAAAGACAGAATAATTGAGCATAAGTCAGAGGTTAGAAGGGAGGTTGAGAATAATGCTCTTTTCAAGCATATTAAAACACATGGGAATACGCATTGCTTTAAATTTAGATGCCTAGATTTAGTTAAACCTCATAGTAGGGGTGATGATATTAATAATGTTTTAGATATTAAGGAATATGAATGGATTTTAAGACTAGCAGCGGATTCTTCACCTGGATTAAATTCTACTGTTAGCCTAAAGCCTGTTTTAAGTAAAATTCAGCATGTTAAGCTATTTTAAATATTTTTGCATTTTGTATATATGTTATATTATATTGTGTTTGTCGGTCATGTGATTTTGGCTGCTATCATGTGACTGTTTTTTGCTCCTATTTAAAGCAAGCTGCTTTTGTTTTAATGATTGTTAGTATTGAAGAAGGGTTTCACCCGAAAGCTTTGCTGTGATATATTAAATTGTTTTCTGCCTACGTTTGTTTGTTTCCGCAGTAGATAAGCCAAAGGGCAGTGCAGAGAATTGGCAATGCAGCGAGCCAGCTATGAATATGAGGTATCTTCTGCAAGATTGTCTGATTGGGACATGCAGGTATGCCTCTTTGAGGTCCAAAGTAACTAGCCAAGCCTTTTTGCCCAGCATGGGTAGAAGTTGCTGCAGTGTCAACAGTTTGAATTTTGGAATGTCCAGGAAAGTATTTAGAGTAGACAGGTCCAGTATTGGTCTCCAAGCTTTGTCCTTTCTGGGTACCAAGAAAAGTCTTAAGTAAAATCCTTGTCCCTGCTCTTGCTGTGGTACTTTTTGAATAGCCCTCATGTCCATGAGAGCAGAAATTTGTTTTTGTGCCTCTGCCCATTGATTGTGTGGCAGGTCTGGCATACCTTTTGGCCTTGGTAGGGTGTGAAAGTGGAACCTGTAAACCTGGGAAACAATATTCAGTACCCATTTGTCTTGGGTAATTATGTGCCAATTTTGTGAGAAAAGTGCTAGTTTTCCCCCTAAGGGTGCCGCCAAAAGGTAAGTGCTTGGCATTGGTAGAGGGAAGTCATTGGGACTGTTTCCTATAAGGTTGTGATTTGTCTTCTCCACCTTTGGGGGCTGAAGCACCCCATTGCTTAGGTCTGTAAGTGCCTTGTGGCTGAGATCTGCCTCTTGGGCGACTGTATCTGCCTCTTTGTGGCCTGTCTGACACTGGAAAGGACCAATTTTTTGAAGGCCAGTTCCTGCTAAATCTGGGTGGCTGAACCTGTAAGAAATCCTTCACTCTCTGCATTGATTTTGCTTTATCCTCCATTTTCTTTAACACCTCTTCTGCCTTAACACCAAACAAAGTATCATGCTGTAATGGAGCATCCAACAATTTTGCTTTAACATGATCAGGTAAACTATGTTCTTTTAACCAAGCATGCCTTTGAATGACAGAACCTGTAACTGTGGCTCTGCAAGAAGCCTCCAATGAATCAAAACCACATTACAAAGTATGCTCTCCCACTTGTTCAGCTGCATGCAATAAATCATGCATTTCCTTATTTTCAGGACATTCTGAGCTTGTAAGCATTTTCTGTTTGAGCAAAGACATTAGGTATTGTTGATATTTAAGCATGTGAAACTGGCAGTTTAAAGCCCTTACAGCTAAAGTAGCAGAGATGTAATCTTTTTTCCCCCCATCTGTCCAGTGCTCTAGAATCCCTATCAGAGGGAACAGGATTTTTTGCAGTGGAAGCCTTGACCCCTTTGGGACCCTGAGAAATTTTTTCTGGGTCAGCAGCGGGGGTTTTATAATGAAATGTATGTGAATCTGGGACCCTGTAGTATCTATCGGGCTTAACTGGTGCAGGGGGTAAAGAATCAGGAGACAAACTGGATTCAGAAAAAATATTATCAACGATATCTAGTACAGGGGCAATAGCAAGGGGCCTGTGCTGAGACAGTAAAAGAAAATCTCTGAGCCTTTTCTTGGATTCTGAGTAATCCTGGCTCACCCAATGGAAATGCTCCCTCATGGTGTGCAGGGTTTCCCCAAAAGAGTAATCCTCAGGAGGAGAGGCTGAAGGGATAGATTCTTCAGCGTCAGAATCCTCATAGGGAGGAAGAGAATATCCCTGTTCTGAAGAGGAATCAGAGGAAATAGAAACCTGGTCAGAGGAATCATAGTCAGAATCTTGCACAGGCCTCTTATCAGGAGGGGGATGGGAAACCCTGATCAGAGTAATTAGGTCCTCAGCCATTTTAAGCATCTGTTTGTTTGGCATGGATGACTGTCCAGGTGAATGCTGTACTTGTTCTTTGTATTTATAGGTGTTTTAGACTTTGCCTTGGCTGCTGAAGTGGTCTTGATAGTAAGCTGTGTAGGTCTGAAAACACCCTCAGAAGCAGATGCCTGCTCAGCGGCTCCGGACCCATCAGAGAATAGTTTCCGTAGGCCCAATACCTTGAGTTTGCAGAGGCCTAGCTGTCTCCACATGGGAGTCGGAGGCGGTCTGTGGCTCTGAGGTAGTGGGTGTCAGGGGCTGCGAAAGCGCCTCACTGAGAACCGGCGACTGGCCTAGAAGAGGCTTCGTCGTTGGTTTTGGACCTTGGATGCCTGTCCTTTTCTTTGTCCTTGCGCTTTTTATGAATTCTGGTCGTCGGTTGTTCCGATGGCATTATATAGTTAAACCTTTGGCCAAAGTAATGTAAAGCAAAATCGAACCAATGCTTAATACTGCGTTGGTTGAATCTAGCGCAAAACCGACAACTAACAACGTCGTGGTCGGGGCCTAGGCAAGGAATACAGTAAGAATGAAAATCCTTATGAGGTATTTGCTTCCCACAAGAAATACAACTGTTAACTTTTACTGACATCAGTCTGGAGCAAGAAAAAGTTTCCCTAACGGGGTACTTAGCTTTATTGAAGACTTCGGATCTGAAATTCAATTTCGAAAATCTCAGGAGTCGGCCAACCGGCACTTGCAAACTGCTTTTGCTTCGGGCACCACACGGCAAGAAAGACTGAAGAAAATGGCATCGGCTGCATCTTTTATACCCCTGGTGCACTGACGTCAGGGAAGAGGCGACAGCAACCAACGCCGGATCAAGACTTTGGAATTCAGGCCGACTGCGGGTAGCCTGCCAGCAGGATAACCCAAGTGTAATGACTGCAACAGTGAAACACGATGAACATCCACCAAGTAATCTAATAAATCTCCATGGCTACCAGCAGCTAGTCCAAATTCCAACTAGATGTGATAAAAAATCTAAAAGGGAATCCATCCTTGACTGGGTTCTAACTAGTAACCCCACATTGTACCACCACACAGGCAGTCTCCCAGACATCTTAAGTGACCACAACATAATATACCTTATACGTAGTAGAACAAGCATGTGGAAAACCACCAACTATAAATCCACTAGAAACACAAAAAAAATTATTTCCTGAGATCCTCAATACTTTACTTTGTAACTGTGACTGGACCCCCATAAAAACCCTCCCACTTGACCAGGCTGTAGCATATTTCAACAAAACATTTCTACACCTAGACACTGTTGCTCCATTGCGCAAAATCAAGGTTAGAACCTCTACAAACCCCTGGCTCAGTAAAGAAGCCAAACAAATCCTCAAGTGCAAAGACACTGCCTGGTGTTACTATCAAAAAAACAAACACAAAGCCTAACTAAGTACCAAGAACTGCGCAACCGGGCAAAAAATGCATTAGGCTGGACAAAAAAATCCGACTACACAACATTACAAACTAAATACCTACACAACCCCCAAAAATGTTGGAAAAATGTAAACCAGCTACTAAAATCCACCCAAAAGGCTATCCCCAAACCAACCACCCCTGACATTAAAGTTCCCATCGAAACACAATTCAACCCCCACTTTGTGAACTCAATTCTATCCTTAGTATCACAGGACAGTTCCTACCTCACTATCCTCCCCAACACAAATAATACTAATACAAGCTTTACCCTCAAAACAGTTTCCATCACTTCAATCAAAAGCATGCTCTCCAAACTAAAAACCTCATCAACAGCAGCCGACCTACTCCCCAGCTATTTCTTGAAACTCACAACAGATGCTATTGCTATCCCAATCTCCACTCTCATAAACAGATCAATTGTTGAAAACTATGTGTCCAAACTCTGGAAAATATCCTATGTAGCACCCATACATAAAGGTGGGACCTCCACTGAACTTAACTATAGACCCTTTGTTTTACTCTTCCCCCCTGGTCAAAATCCTAGAAAAATGCATCCATACCCAGGTGCTAAAATATCTCCTAGACAGAAACATCCTACCTACTCAGCATGTTTCAGACCTGCCCATAGTACCACTACAGCCCTCTTCTGCTTCACAGACACAGTAAACGGTCTCAGAAACAAAGGCCTGCAAGTGTCAACTCTTTTTTTTGGATATGTCCAAAGCATTTGACACAGTCTCGCACCAAATCCTGCTAAACAAACTAAACCAATATCACCTATCAAATTCCACTCTTACCTGATTCCAAAGCTACTTAACTGACAGGTACCAAGCTGTGAAATGGGAAAATTCTCTCTCCCCAGCTGCCCATAACTATAGGAGTCTCACAAGGTTCTATCTTAGGACCACTACTATTCACAATCTTCACAAATGACCTCCACACCTCCACACAGCATGCATCTATCATTCAATACGCAGATGATACTACCTTAATCTGTGCTACACAAAACATTTCCACCCTCCTGCAAACAACTCAACTAGCATTTTCTGACGTTGAAAACTACCTTACCAAAGCCCAACTTATCCTCAATCCAAAGAAAACTCAGCTTATGATTATAACCAGTTCTAACAAAAACACTGATAACAGCCAATTCACTCTCTACTCCACAAATACTACTCCAGTGGCACAGGCTAAGCTATTAGGAATAACCATAGACTCCCACCTAAAATTTGATAGTCATCTCAACTTAACTATTAAAAAAGTACATGCCAAACTGGGATCACTGTACCGTATCAAACCGTTTCTTACCAACAACACAAGATCAGCCATTGCTCGCTCCCAACTTCTATCCACCCTACTCTATGCATCTCCCATTCTGACTAATCTCAACAAAACTGAACTAAGCAAAATGGAAGCCTGCTATAAGAGAATTGCCCACTTTGCTGCAAATGTTTCATATAGAACTCATTACTGTACTGCTTTGAGACAGCTCCACTGGCTTGAACTGCCCAACCCCCTAACCTACAATCAGCTCTGCCTCTGTCATTCTATTACCTCCCCAATAAGTGTCCTGCCCTCAAAAACCTAGTACATCACTCAGCCAAAAGGCCTCTTAGATCATCAAGCAAACTACTACTAGAAGTTACCAAAAGCTACAATAGCTTTGGAGATGCACTATATAGTAGTTCAGTGGCTAAAAAATGGAACTCTATCCCTACTAGCATTCAAAACACATCATCCAAAGCTTCCTTTAAAAACCTCATCAGGCAACATCTCAAGCAAAATTGGCAGCACCATGATTGCTCCCCAGGCTAGTGAAAGCGGATAAGGTACACATACTAAACCTAGAGCACTAGATGATAGTTTTCACTCTTACTCACAAACACTGGGTAATGTACAATGTTATGTACTGTACATGTGTACTATGTATGTATTCTACCTATGTTCCAAATTTCAGCTGTATACCACAAATCTATTAATTACCTTTATTTTTAAATTAATATTTTCTTGTTTGTTCTCTCCACTGTAACTGCTGATGCACTGCATACCACTGTACAAACATGTCAATAGTAATTTGTGTGTATACTGATCATGTCTAAATATCTAAATGTATCTGTAATTTTTCTATGTGGAACTTTTCTCCCCGGGCCGCTGCTGAAAAAGGGCATTTTCGGCTCAGACACCCCCGGTTAACAAATGTAAAATAAAATAAATGTGCAAAAATGGGAAAAAGGGGTTATGGATGGATGGATTAGACTCCTAAAAGTATTACTTATTCTGTTACATATTCTTCATGCATCATTACATAACATGCATACTAGGAACTCTGTTCTAAATTGAATATAATGTATGATCACCTTTGCTTGCCTTATATTTTGCTTTTCTTTTATTGTATTCACATATTGTACTGTTTTGTTATAGTCTTAATATTTGTAACCATTGTTCAATTTTTTTTTAATATTTAGTGTGTACTGTGGAGCTTTTCTCCCAGGGCTTCCGCTGAAATGGGCTCATACACAGTCAGACTTTCCCGGTAAACAAATGTTAAATAATAAAATAAAATAAAAGCTGGAATTAGCCTCTATTTCATATCATTCCAATCACTCAGTGCATGCTGAAATACTCAAGACTATTAATCCCTTTTTTTCATTCCATTTTACTTTTAAAATTTGCAATATCTATGACTACACAACAAATTACTGGAGACCCTAGGATCTGCTTTTCAGAAATCAACTTGGGACTAGCACTTCTGTTTTACTCCTACGTGAGAGATGAAGAACATTATTTTCTGGCATTCCCAGTGACTAACGATGAGTGAAAAGCCTGAAAAATGTTTCCCTTAGGAAAGCATAGGATTAATACTACTGCTTTGTCCCTGGAGACAGATGGAGCAGGGGGCACTGATTCCCTCTAGTCTCAGATTGGACAGTGTGTACCGGATTTCACTGACTGGTGTGCTACAATTTTTGTAAAAACCTCCTCAGGGTTTTTGTGCAGCTTGGTTTCTGTTGTGTCCAGCTGTTGCTGTCTCCATCCAGGATATCTACCAACAGAAAACTACTGCTAGTGTACTGAGTCCCATCAACATCTGGGTTAATAATGCTTCTCAGGAAGTGGCTTGACACTAACGCTACTCCCTGCGTCAGGTAAGAAAAGGTGCAGAGCATTACTGACAGCAGCACCATAGAGGAATCTTTATATTCATAAAACAAAAGCTTAACTCCAGGCTTGTGAGACAGGATAATGACCTGGGACATCAAGTCCAACTTACCTTTAATAAAACCCATATTACTTCATAGCTAACTACAGGACCCCTCTATGTCCCCTTGGACCATACCTCCCAACTGACTAGTACAGGATTCCTATGCATTACAGCCTAACACTATTCTCCTAGGGGATGTCAACCACCCCTTAATCAACTGGGAGACATACAACCCCTAACATATATGCCCAGAGATTTCTGAACTTCATAAATATAAAAACACTATGGACCAGATAGTTCACCCTCAACTAGGGGACACAAAATCCTGGAATTGGTCCTTGCCAATATGGGGACAGCTCTGTTCTCAACCAATTGTAACTTTCTGCCTAGTGAAACTGGACCATAAATCAGTCACATTCACCATAAGACTGAAGCCAGAAATATCTTCAAATAACTCAGAGATTATTCAAAGGCTAATTTACCAAAACTAAGTGATGACTTAGCTAAACTCAGCACCCCCCTATAATCAGTTGGCTCCACTGCATATGTGAAATTCTTTACTGACAAATTCTATGTCCACATGAATAGCTATACAAATGCCTCTTTGCCCCTCTGAAATGCATACAATACCAAATGTAAAACCTTATGGTAGGACTGAAATATAAATAGGCTCTGCAATAAAAGAAAAAAAATCAAATCAAACAAAACTAGATATGAGGCAACAAATAGCCAACCAGGCAAAAGACAACCAAAAAGGCCTATAACTATGTTAGAAACTTCAGAAACAATGCCTACCATTGTACAGAGCTAATAGTAAATATCACATGGTCAGACCCTGAGGACATAGCCAATCTTCTAGTGGATAAATTTACCTTTAACTTCATCTCTTTCTCTCCCCCCTACATTCCCAGATCACATACACACCCTCCCAAAGAACAAATCCTCAAAGCACCTGCCAAGGGCAAGAACACTGCTTCTGCAGGGCCAGATAACATACCAGGTTGCATTCTGGTCAGTCTGCAACAGGATCTGTCAACCCCCTACAAATGCTATTCAATTTCAGCCTCCAAACAGGCTTTGTGCTAGATGAATAGATGACACCAACAGTCACCCCCCTGCACAAAGGTGGGGTGTCAATGGATCCAGTTAATTAAGAGACCCATAGGTCTGACCAGCCTCATCTGTAAGGCTATGAAGAGGATCATTAAGGGAATACTAAGTAAGGACATGGGTAACTTTCAAGCTCTTCACCCAAGCATGTACAGTTTTGTCAATGGCAGATCCTGCCTACTTAACCTGGGTGACTTCGTTAAAAAGGTTATTGAAGTAACAGATGAGGCAAAAATCAGCAGAAACCATATATATAGACCTTACACAGGCATTGAACACCGTATCAACTCTACCAGCTTTATGTTAATCTCTATATAACATGTTGGACAACAAACTGGCTCACAAACAGAACCCAGGAAATTAGGGTAGGCAGGTCTACCTCCTCCCAAAGGCCAGTCACTAGTGGTGTACCTCAGAGACTGGCCCTTGGGCTACGCTTCTTTGGCCTTTACTTCTCAAAGCTAATGTTAAGAATTTGTGGCTGACCAAGTTTGCAGATGACTGTAAACATGGTGCCATCATAAACTGTCCAGAGGATACCAAGATCCTCCAAGAGAGCTTTACCCAAACAAATGGCTGGTCTTATAAATATGGACTAAAACTAAATGCCAAAAAATGTATACTAGTCATTTTTGGCAAGCATGACATCCCCTATAGCTATCACATGAACAACACACCCCTGAAAACTGATTTGGTAACTAGGGACTTGGAAACCTGGGTTCATAGGTGTGTACTAGGCTAATGGGCCAGTGAGGTGCTCTGTTTGACATGTATGGGAAGTCTATTCCATAGCATGGGCAGTCTCTGGGTTATGAACCTGTCCTTCCAGCACGTTCTGTTGATTGTAGTAATGAGGTTGAGGTCTCTGGAGCGTGTGGTGCGGAGGGATTGGGATTTCTTTAGCTGTAGCATTTCTAACAGAACTGGGTCAGACATGGCTTTCGCAGACATTGCTTCTAAGTAAGCAATATGAGACAGAGAACAGTTGGAGTTTTTTGAGTCTTGTCCATATAGAACAAGTGTTTAAGGCCTAGGATCTTCTTTGTGAGGTACTTTTGCAGCCTCTCCAGTTGTTGCAGGTGTCTAGTGAGGTACATGCCAAATGGGGCATTGTACTCGACGATTGGCCTAATGAGGGAGGAGTAGAGGGAGACAATGACCTCTTTCTTCCTGGATGCAAAACCCTTAGTAAGGAGATGTGCCACATAGAAGGACTTTCTGACCACAGTGGCAGTGTGGTGGTTAAAAGAGAGGTTGATGTCAACCTGTTTTCCCAGATCTCTCATAACGCCTTCTTGTGTTCAGTGGACTACCATCGATGTGGTAGTTCATGGGAACTGGGTTTTTCCCAAAGGAGATGATGACATTTTTTGGCACTGTGTTTAAGGCCATGGTTCTGACACCAGTCGTTGGTCTCAGTGAGGCTTTTCTGTAGGATGTCACCATCACTTGGGGAGTTAATAATGGCTCCCAACTTGCAATCGTCTGTGAACTTTGTCTGCCAGAGTCCCTTCCTGTTGGACTGGACTTCTGTGAAATAGATACCAAACAGGAGAGGACCCAGGACCGATCCCAGTGGGACTCCACTTGTGACTGGTCATCTGTCTGACCTGGAGTCAGCTACTTTCACACTGTGCATTCTATCTGTGAGCCAGTTTGCAACCTACTTAGTGATATAGGGGTTGATGTCTAGCTTAGTGGGTTTTTCTATGATTCCTGAGTGGGGAATGGTATCAAAGGCCTTGGAAGATCAAGGTAGGCTGTATGAACCACCTTGCCTTCATCTACAGCTCTGGTGACTGACTCAAAGAAGTCGACCAAGTTGAGCAGGCATGATCTACCCATCACAAAACCAAACTGTGTGGGATCAAGAGTTTGGAGATTCCCTATATCCTTGTTTATTAGGTCCATAATGATGCGTTCCATAGCTTTCCATATCAGACTTGTCAGGCTAATGGGGCGATAGTTCCCAAGGTCTATAGTTGCTCCTCCTTTGTGGACAGGGATGACTAAAGCAGTGCGCCATTCGGTAGGGACAAAGCCTGAGGTGAGACTGGTTGAACAGGGCACACAGGTGAGATGCCAGTTCACTCTGTAGTTCATGTAGAACATAGCCAGGGATATTGTCAGGTCCCACAGAAACTGTATTCTTGGCCTTGGATAGTGATGTTTTAACTTGTGCAGCAGTAATACTGGGTGCCTGGCAATCTACTGGTATTGTAAGTGATCCTTTGTGGGGGGAGGGGTAACTCTGTCGGCCAGTATACTGGCAATATCTGTTGGCTCGGTATAGGAGATACCATTGTGCAGTAGCTCAGAACAAATCTGTGTATTGCCGTGGGGGTTCTTTACATGACTATAAAAGGCCTCATGGATGTCTTTACTATCTGCTGCAATTCTGTTTTTATAGCTAGCTTTAGAGGATTTGATGAAGGATCTCAACTTTTTGTTGACGCTGATAAGGGAGTTTTTCCAGTCTTGGGACTTCACATTATTCTACATCAGTTTCCTCCATCTGTTGTAGAGTTTGTTTATGACAGGGGACCACCAGATTAGCTTACTTTTTTTGGAGGAGAGCATCTTGGTTCTATTGGGTATGGTGAGATCCATGCATTTGTGTACGTGTTCATACAGTACATTGGTGTATGATTCGGAGGTCATGCAACTATTCTTCATTTGCATGGGTGCCGTGAAGTTAGCTACCTCTGTTCTTAGGAGCCCAAAGTTAGCTTTGGAGAAGTTTTTCATGGTATTTACCTTTGCGGGGGTGGGGTTGTGTGGATTTCCAAAGTGATTAGTTTGTGGTCGGATCTAACCAGGGAGGAGTTGACTACTGGTGTAGAGCAACGGTCACCCATGTTAGTAATGACCAGGTCAAGGATGTAGCTGCCTCTAGTGGAGGTACGAACAAGCTGGTCCAGGGCATTGTAATTAATGAATTCCAGGAAACATTAGGCAAGTGTATTTGTACATGAGTAGCTGTCCCAGTTAATGGAGGGGTAGCTGAAGTCACCCAATATGAGTGTGTTAGGTTGGACCATGATATTCTCCAGGGTGCTTAGGAATGTGGAGTGATTGTCTTGGGACATGGTTGGGGACCTATATCTGGCTATGACCTGAATCGCTGTCTTACCTAATGTTAGCTGCACCTGAAGTATCTTTGATGCATTATGCTGGGCTACCAGTCTGGAGGTGTGAGCATCCTTTATGAATATGGAAACACCACCACCTTTGGAGCTTCAGTCCAAGTTCTGGGGCTGAAAGGTGTGGAATAAGTTATAGCCTGGTAATGCAGGGGTGCTTTCTGCTGCCTTGAACCAGGTCTCTGTTACAGCACAAATGTCGATGTTCTCCATTTTAAGGAGTGCCTCGAGCAAGTGCATTTTCAGATTTAGACTTTTAGCATTGAGCAGCATGACCCGCAGATTGCATTTGTTTGTAGCTGTTACTGTGTTAATTTGGTCTTTGGAACACTGCCTAAAAAAGGCACTACAGGGGTGGCAAGACCCTTGGCCAGTATCCGGAAGCCCAGGGGGGAAAGATGCAGGCCATCTCTGGCAAAGCATCGAGGTCTGTCAATCATGTCATCCCAGGCAGACAGATACTGGATCCCCTTAGAATGATGCCAGAAACTTAGCCAATTGTTGAAATCAATCATTTTCAGCTTGTACTGTGGTATTATTCTGGGTGATGGTAGGATGCTGCTCAGGGCTAGGGTCATACCCTCCTGGGCTACATAATCTGAGAGCACCTCCATGTCTCTTTTCATGTAGTCCAGGGAGGTACGTCTCAGCTCATTCACACCCAACATGTACAATGACACAGTCATGTTTGTACCTGTTGTTGAGGGACCTGAGTGCGTGCATTATATGGCAGATCCTGGCACATGACAGGCAGCTGACTGTTACTTTCTCCTTATTCAATCTAGTGAGTGGGACATCAGTGTGCCTCACTATCAAGTCACCTATGACTACTGTGCTGGGCATGCTGTTTTGCCTTAGGGGCGTTGGTTGAGTGGCACACTGTTTAGGAGAGTTATGTGTCTCGTGATTAGTGTTGTGGTAGTCGAGTGCGTTTCTGCCTTGGAGGTCTCTGCTGTTTGGGTAGATTTTTATTGAGAGCCTCTGCGAAGGTGGGTGCGTGGTTTGCATTTTTATGTGAAGGCAGTGCTGATGCGTGTTCTGGAGGGCTGTGTATTCCATGTGGTGTGGTGCAAGTGTTGACCTTCTCCTCTTGACCAGTCTTGGCTGGAGAGTGCGTGGCTTCCAATTTGGATATTTAAGTGCATCTCTCACAAGTCTGAGTGTTGGGAGGTAAGAGGAGAGGGTTGTCTGTGTACATGAGGCAGTTGCTACATTGTCTCAGGATGCCCAAGTTCACCAGATTAACAGGAGAAAGCACAGGGAAATGACTTTAGCCATGCCTGGAGGTGTGGGCAGCAATAATAAGTACTGGAGTTGTTTCCTTGTAGAACGTTTAGTGCTGGTACCACTTTTGTGTGTTACAATAATTGCTACAAGATGTCTGGTATGGTAAAGTGCTAGACTAATTAGCTAGTAAAAGTGCAGGAGAGGAGAGAACTAGCAGATCTAAGGGAAAAATTGAAAAGACTTTGGCACCTCTCAGAAGCTTACAAACAGTCCTGGTTATATCAAATCTGTGTCTGGACTAGACTTGTTACAGGAAAGGTGGGAAACAAGCGCAACACGGGCTTTTAAAACAGAAAGTTGAAAGAGATGGAAAAACTGTGGACAACAAACTGTCCTCTGATCACCATGTATCCACTATTGTAAGAACGTCCTTTTTCATTGTGCAGCTTATTAGTAAAGGTATGGCTTTCTAGGTCTAGGGATATGTTCATTCCATGGTATTCATCACCTATTAGGCTGATCATGGCGTATAATGCCTCTTTGGCATGTACATGTCCAAACACTATACAAAACATGAATAACCAAAAGGATTTTCACAAAGTAAATCGGGTCTATGTTAGAATATCGAAGTTTCAAAACTTTGAATGTTCTAATATCAAACCCTATTCAGTGAAAGTTAAAAACATCGAACATGCAGAACAGTGAATTTTTTCATAGGGAAAAAATTCTCTGTTCCAGCACACATACACACAAGCACACCAAGCACACACACACACACACAGCACACACACACACACTCCTAAAATCTTACACCTAACCCTACACTAAATTATGCACACACCACTAACTGTCCACTTACCGTAACCCAAACCCTAACCCTAAGGTCCGTCACTATCGCACACTCACTTCACCTGCGCCCTAACCCTCACGTCTACACAATCGCACACTTACCTGACTCGAGCCCTAACCCACCCTAACCCTCACGTCCAAACAATCGCACACATACCTAACCCCTGCCCTAACCAGTCCTAACCCTCACGTCCAAACAATCGCACACATACCTAACCCGCACCCTAAACCTAACTAACCTAACCCTCACTCAATCGCACACTTACCTGAACCCGACCCGTAACTTTCCACTGCAGCGCTGAAAATACTGAAGCAACAGAGACAGACAGTTGAATTCTTTCCCTAGGAAAAAATTTGGTTTTCTGTTGCTTTGATATTTTCAGCTTTCGCTGAATAGGGTTCGATATTAGAACATTCGATGTTTTGAAACTTCAATGTTGTAATATAGACCCGGTAAATCAAGGGCCTAAATCATAAAAACTGACTGTCTCAAAGCCTTGCCCCTCTTCTCTTTATCATATTGGCTACTGCGAGGTGATCTCTGTCTCACACAGACAGCTTCAAAAGACCCTGTCCTGTCAGTTCTACTGGACATCCACAAGTCCAATGGTGGCATAAACACCTGCTCAAGAGACCATAATCTCTTCTACAACATAAATAGAACATGCTGGAGGGATACATATGTATCATAGAGAATATCTCTTATTTGGAATCGTCTTTCTATCCACATAAAACAAAATACTTCCCTTACTCTATTCAAATGCAATCTGTTTGAATGGAGGAGAAAAAAGAAGTTATGTATGTACCATAACATTCCATGTGAGGTGTTCATCTTGCTTTCATTCTTACACATGGGTTTGGAGCCGATTCATCGGCTCAGAGTCAGCCACTTTCACTAGCTGAAGATCTCAGAGTAGCTCGAGGCCAAGTCCCTATCCCATAATGCTCTCTGTCCTGCCTCAGATCTAGTTTGCTGATCCCAGCATATAACAGATAATACATAACATGTACTCCAATCGGAGTACGAAGTTACAGAACAAGACCCACCAGACCACAAGTCTACTCATTCTTCGAGAACCTGGAGGGGGAAGGCGGATGGGAATGTAGGCGAGATGAACAACTCACATGGAACGTTATGGTAAGTACATAACTTCTTTATCTGAAGTTGTTCAATCTCACTGTTCATTCTTACACATGGGTAGCGTCCCAAGCACCCTAATCCTGGGTGACTCACAGTAGTATATTCTTGAGGACAGTGGAACCAAAGGAAGCCCTGTCCCTGGAGGCCCTGTCCACTTTGTAATGACTGATAAAGGTATGTGGCTTAGACCAAGTGGCAGCTGCACATATAGTGTCCAAAGGCAATCGAGCTGCATAAGCAGAAGAAGTGGTAACAGCCCTAGTGGAATGCGCTTTCACTCCATGCTCTAATGGTTAGTTCACTGAGGAGAATGCAAATTTAATGCACTCATTTAACCATTTGGAAAGGGTAACTTTAGAGACTGGTAGCCCTTTCTTCGTGTCAGCATGAGAGACAAAGAGTTGTCCAGATTTTTTTAAATTCCTTTGTTCTGTCCGAAGAGAATCTCAATTGTCTGTGAACATCAAGTTTATGCAACATGTATTCCAACTTATTAGAATGGTAGTGAAAAAAGTTGGAAGTTCGATAGTTTGATTCAGATTAGTCTTGGAACACACCTTTGGAAGGAATGAAGGATTAGTCCTCAGTGATACTCTGTCGGGGTGAAACACCGGGGTTTGATAGATAGGGCTTGAAGCTCAGACACTCTACGTGCTGAAGTAATGGCTACCAAGAAAATAGTTTTCCAAGAGAGAAACTTAAATGGCAGGATGATGCAGGCTCAAAAGGGGGAAGAATAATCTGTGACAGCACAAAATTTAGATTATAGGGAGTAAAAGGTTGTCTAACAGGCAGCCTAAGATGAATGATTCATTTAAGAGGGCCCTACATGATCTGTGAGACATTAAATTAGAACCTTCAGCTCCGAGGTGAAAATTCGAAATTGCAGCCAATTGAACTCGTATAGTGGGAGCTGCAGCACCTTCATGAAAAAGCTTAGATAGGAATTCTAGAATACTAGCACTTGGGGCAACGTAAGGCTCAATGTTATTCTGGGAGGCCCAACAAGCAAATCGCTTCCATTTGCTGGCATACAACTTTCTAGTGGAAGCTTGATGTGAAGATAAAATAATCTGATGTACCTCTGAAGAAAAATAGTGTGACCTGGCTACGTTAGGAATCGGAGCAGCCAAACTGTCAGTCTGAGGGAACGAAGGGAAGGAAGGAGGGCCCCTGACGAATGTGTCAGCAGGTCTGGAGCTGGATCCAGAATCCAAGGTTCCTCCAATTGATAGAGTTGAAGGAAGGGAAACCAAATCTGTTGAGGCCAAAACGGGGCTATTAAGATTACAGTCCTTCCCAGGGCTTTGGCTTTCTGTAAGAATTTCAGAATCAGGGGTGTTGGTGGAAAAGCATATAGGAGTCGCGGGGGCCAATCGTATATGAGCGAGTCCCTTGGGCTGTCCCCTGGTGGGAAATTCAGGGCAAAGCAGCTTCTGCATTTGGCATTCATAGGGGATGCAAAATGGTCGCAACAAGGCTGGCCCCATCTGTGGAAAATCACCTCCACAGCCTCGTCTCTGAGAGACCACTCATGCGGTAACAGAATGGCTCTGCTCAGTTTGTCCACGATCACGTTGGATTTCCCCGAGATATGTGTTGCTATCAGAAAGCGCCCAGTGGATACCGCCCACTGCCAAATTCTCAAGGCCTCTCGACAGAGGGTAAGACTTGGTTCCCCCTTGCTTGTTGATGTACCAGACCACAGACATGTTGTCTGTCTGTATCGCAATCCTCCCTAGAGGAAGAGAGTCGTGGAAGTGCTGCAACGCCAAAAGCACCGCTCTCAGCTCCAGAACATAGATGTGCAACTGTGACTCTGTCTCCGACCAGGTGCCTTGGGCTGTTCTTCCCTGAAAAAGCCCTCCCCACCCTATCAGAGAAGTGTCCGTGGTCACTGTGGCTGATGGCGGGGGAGAAACAAATGGTCGACCTACTGTAACCTGGTGGCTGGTCAACCACGAGTGAAGATCCTTCTTGCAAGAGTCTATAATCATGACTAAGAATGACATCGGAAGTTGTTGGTAAGACCACTGGGTAAAGAGTAACCATTGAAGAATCCTCGTGTCCATACGCCCCAGAGGAACTGCTACGAGTGTAGCTGCCATGGTACCTGACAGTTTCAATACTTGAGAGGCCAGTACTTTTTTTCTCTGCAAAATGTCAGATACACGGTTTCGAGGCGTGGCTATTCTGTCCAGAGGCAATTTTATTGTGGCAGTGGTGGTGTCTAATTCTGCTCTGATAAAGGAGATACGCTGCTATGGCGACAATGCAGACTTGTCGAAATTTATAGTTATGTCTAACTGAGAACAGAGATTGAGAGTGTGATCCCTGGACAGAATTAGTTGATGCCTGAAGGCGGCGGTAAAGAGCCAGTCGTCCAGATACGGAAACAGTCAGAATCCTAGACTCCTCAGGTGAGCCGTAACCACTGCGATGCATTTGATAAACACTCTGGGGGCTGTTGTGATGCCAAAGGGCAGTGCTTGGAATTGGTAGTGACTGGCTCCCAGCCAGAAACGCAAATGATCTCTGGATGGTCTGGCCATTTTGATATGGTAGTACGTATCCTTGAGATCTATAGAACACATGCAACCAACCAGTCCGAGGAATGAGAGGATCGACTGAAGCGTGACTATCTGGAACTTCTTCTTTAATGTGTTGAGTCTGCTGAGGTCCAAAATGGGCCTCCAGTCCCCTGTCTTCTTTGGAACTAAAAAGAATCTGGAGTAAGTTCCGGATACTATCTGGTCTGCTGGGACTGGCTGGATGACTTTTTTCCTGCAGCCTCTGGATTTCTATGGCTGCTTGATCCCTGAGACTGGGTGGAACATCTGGGATTTTCTTTCAAACAGGTGGGGTTCTAAGAATGGGATGATGTAACCTCTAGTAACAATGCTTTGTACCTAAGAATTGTAATTCCTAGCCAAGTGTCCGGATACAAAGACAAGTGACCTCAGACCGCTTCCGGAGTAGGACAGTTGAGCCCTCCTTTCAGGAGCACTGGTAGGGATTACCAAAGAACTGATCCCTGTTGCCCTGGTTTTGTGGACCCCCCTCTGCCACCAGGACAGCGTCTTCCATTATCACCCCCTCCTCTGCTCCTGGAGGGGGGTTCACTATGTATTCATAGGTAAGTACTAGGCTATTGGCCCTAGGGCCTATATAAGCCTAGCCAAATGGTACCCTGGCTTTTGCCACCCAAGAAAATTATTTTCCTGTGCCCCTGTCAAGCAAAGCCACAGAAGTGATCCTCGGGGTGAATTTCCTATCTCCCTTCCAATCATCAAGATTTTTCTTGGAGTGCTAATGAGGAGCTTTGTTTGATATAGATAGGTAGTTTGTTTGAGTATGGGAAGTCTCTGGGACAGGAATCTATCCCTCCAGCATGTTCTGTTTATTGTGGTGACAAGGTTTAGGTCCCTAGAGCATGTAGCTCGGAGGGATTGGGATTTCTTTAAGTGCAGCATGTCCAGCAGCTCTGGGTTTGACATAGCTTTGTATGTTAGGCAGAGATCGCCTCTGTGTAGGCGATATGCGACAGAGTAAAGCTGGAGTTTTTTGAGACGGTCTGCGTAGGGCATCTGTTTGAGGCCGGTAATCCTCTTTGTGAGGTATTTCTTTGGCCTTTCCAGTTACTGTAGATGTCTTTTGAGGTACATACCAAAAGGGATGTTGTACTCCATAATGGGTCTAATGAGTGATGAGTAGAGGGGAACAATGACCTCTTTTTTCCTGGATGAGAAACCTTTTGTGATGAGGTGTGCCACGTAGAAGGATTTCCTGACTACTGTGGCGATGTGATTATCAACGGAGAGACTACTGTCTACCTGTGTCCCAAGGTCTGTTATCACACTTCCGGTGTTAAGTAGACTACCACCTATGTGGTAGTTCATGGGTACAGAGTTTTTACCAAAAGGGATGACAATGCACTTTTTGGCATTGAGCTTGAAGCCATGGCTTTGACAGAAGGCATCTGTTTCAGTGAGGCCCTTTCATAGGATGTCCACATCGTTAGGAGTTTTGATTATGGCTCCTAATTTGCAGTCATCTGTAAACTTTGTTAGCCAAAGACCTTCTGTGTTAGCCTGCACTTCAGAGAAGTAGATATCAAACAGGAGAGGACCTAGGACTGAACCCTGTGGTACTCCACTTGTCACTGGTCTGAAGTTGGATTTAGTGTCTGCTACTTTCACAGTGTGGGTTCTGTCAGTGAGCCAGCTGGCAACCCATCTTGTGACATAGGGATTTATACCTAGTTTAGTGAGTTTATCTATAATTCCAGAGTGGGGGATGGTGTCGAAAGCCTTGGCGAGATCTAGATACGCTGTGTGGACCACCTTACCCTCATCTACGGCTTTGGTGACCACTTCAAAGAAGTCTATCAGGTTTAGGAGACATGATTTGCCTTTTACAAACCTGAACTGGGTAGGGTCCAGAGTTTGGAGATTACCAATGTCATTGTTTATAAGTTCCATGATGATACGTTCCATAGCCTTGCAGACCAGGCTCTTCAGGCTAATGGGGTGGTAGTTCCCGGAGTCCGTGATGGTTCCCCCTTTGTGAAGTGGGATAACCATTGCTGTGCGCCATTCAGTGAGCACAAAGCCTGAGGGGAGGCTATGATTGAACATGGTACTTAGGTGGGGTGCCAGTTTGTTCTGTAATTCATGTAGAACGCAGCCTGGGATGTTGTCAGGTCCCATGGATGCTGCGTTCTTGGCTTTGGAGAGTGTCTTTTACTTGTGCAGTCATGATTATAGGAACTTTGCATTCTTCCAGTATAGAGATGGGCCCCATTAGGGGGTGAGAGGGGTAAAGTTAGCACCGAACCTATCTGCTGGGATGTTGGCAATATTAGTTGGTTCTGTACATTTAGTGCCATTGTGCTGTAACTCAGAGCAGATCTGAGTGTTGCCATTGAGATTCTTGACATAGCTATAGAATTCTTTGTGGTTGTCTTTAGAATCAGTGGCAATTTTGTTTTCATAACTAGCGTTGGAGGATTTTAGGAGGGATCTCAGCTTCTTACTGAGGCTGACCACGGAGTTCCTCCAATCATGGGATTTTATAACAGTTTCTTTCTTCTGTTGTAGAGTTTGTTTATGGCAGGGGACCACCAGATTGGCTTCCTTTTTTTGGAGGATAGCATCTTGGTTCTGTTAGGGATTGCACAAGCCATGCACTCGTGTAAGTGCTTATAAAGTGCATTTGAACAGGATTCAGCAGTCATACCTCTATTGTCCATCAGCATGGGTATTGTGAAGTTTGCCACTACTGTCTTAAGAATTGTGAAGTTGGCTTTGGTGAAATTTCTTACGATGGTTTCCCTAATGGGGGGTGGGGGTGGGATGTGGATGTCTAGGGTGATTAGCTTGTGGTCGGATCTGACCAACGAGGAATTGACCTCTGGTGTGGAACACCGGTTGCCCATGTTGGTAATGACCAGGTCTAGGATATTGCTGCCCCTGGTGGGGGTGTGGACAAGTTGATCCACGGCGTTGGAATTTATGAATTCCAAAAAACGTTGAGCACAAGAGTTGGTACACGAGTAGTTTTCCCAGTTAATGGTAGGGTAGTTGAAATCGTCCATTATTAGGGTGTTAGGTTGTGCCCTAATATTTTCCAGTGTATCAAGAAATGAGGAGTGGGAATCCTGGGGCATGGTGGGGGATCTGTAGCAAGCTACAATCTGGACTGAGGTCTTGCCCCAGAGTTAGTTGCACTTGGATAATCTCGGATGCATTATGCTGAGCAACTTAGCCTGGAGGTATGGATATCCTTAATGAATATGGACACGCCTCTGCCTTTAGCGTTTCGGTCCAGGTTAGGTGGCCAAAAGGTGTGGTATGAATTATAGCCTGGTAATGCAGGGCTGTTCTCTGGAGCCTTGAACCAGGTCTCTGTCACTGCACAGATGTCAATGTTCTCCATTTTAAGGAGTGCCTCGAGTGAGTGCATTTTGAGGTTTAGACTTCTAGCATTAAGTAGCATTACCCTCAGATTTTTCTTGCTTGTACCTGTTACAGTGGTGAATTTGTCATTTGAAACTTGCCTAAAAAAGGCACTACAGGGGTGACAAGAGCCTTAGCCAGTATCCGGAATCCCAAGGCCGACAGGTGCAGGCCATCTCTGGCAAAGCATCATGGTTTTTCGATCATGTCATCCCAGGCAGACAGATACTGGATCCCCTTAAAATGAGTGTTCTGGAAAGCTCCTTGGGACTTTCGGAACCACATTTTTCCACCTTTCTGCCCTTTGGGGTATGGTGTGGTAGGGGGGGGAAAACAGACTCCTATGGCAGATAGAGTCTTTCCATCTTGCTCACACCTAGTGAGAGCCTCCTTGACTTTGGGCCCGAAAAGAAATGAGCCATCAAATGAGGTGTTAACAGAAGAAGACTTGAAGGCTTCCGCAAAGGAGCATAAGTGCATCCAGGAATTTCTCCGAAGAGCTATTGCTGAACCCGCTGCTCGAACTGAAACAATGGCTGCATAGGAAATGAGCCGCATGGATGAGTTAACTATGGAATTAAGGGTATTAAGCTGGGCTGTCACCTTGTCAGAGACACCTCCATCTGTACTACCCTGTAGAGTATCTCCAAGCTCTTTTAGGAGATCTCTTTGAAGATGGGTAAAATGGGTCAAGTAGTTGAGCGATCGCATAGCAAAGTTCGCAGAACTTAAGATGCGTTTCCCATACCTGTCCATCGTCCTGGAATCTATATTAGGAGCATGGACAGTAGAAGAGGTTTCAGACATCTCTTTCTTGGTGTCCGCCGCCACCACCATGGCATCAACCAGAACTCCCTTAGTGAGGAACATCTTATCTTGGGGGGAGGTGATAAGCTTGCTGGGCCTCCGAGGGACAGGTTCCATAGTATCAGGAGACTCCCACGCCTTTCGAGCAACCAAGTCCATTAGTTCATCGAAGGGCGGAGTCACCCAGGAGGTGGAAGGTTGAGACCCAAAGGCCTTCAGGAGCACCGACTCATCCTCAGTAGGGCTAACGGACTGCCAGTCACCCCTCTACTTAAGTACCTCCAGGATATCAGCACAGAAGATATCCTCCGAGGGGGACCGTGGGGACACTTCTGACTCCTCTAAAGTCAGTGTCTGATGTCAAAAACTCCTGCGGGGAGTCTAAATGCCTCCTCTTACAAAGTTTCTTCCTGAGAACCTCATCAGTGGGGGCTTCTGGTGAGGTCTCAGTAGAACATGGGTCACCCAATGGGCTTACCTGAGGCTCTGGGTCTCAACGCTTCACGGGGACCTGTGATGCAGAGGCAGAAAGGGGCACTTTAGGGGAGGAGGAGGAGGGCCCTGATGATGTGTGTGTCTTGGACGACATAACCCTCCTCATAGCATCGAAGGCTCCACTGCTCTGACCCGAGGAAGCCGCCAGTTCCGAAGAAGACGGCAACCTCCCCAGCGCCGAGACAGTGGGCTCTGACCCAGAGGAAGGAGCCGAGCTCATCTGCGCCAACGCTCTGAGAGGAAGGGTTGGAACCGACGTATCGGTTTGACCCCCCCCCCCCTGGAGCCGGCCAGAAAGTGTCGGCTCCCAGACTCTTCCAACGGCACCAAAGAAGTCAGAGTTGATGGAGCCGATAGCACTGAAACAGGCCTCAGCTCCGAATGCTCCACAATCATCAGATCCTCTTCCCTCGGCTCTGAAGGCCCAGCTTGGCGGAGGAGTAGTCACAGCAGGTGCGATGGTCTTAGGCTCCGAAACCGGTTGGGTCGAAGCCGATAATAATTTGGCCTGTGCCGGGTTCTTGAGAAGCCTCTGCACCACCCGGTCCACATCCACATCAGAGAGGGTTCTTGAAGAACGAGTCGAAGGAACAGAAGAAGCCACCGATTGAAGAATGGGAGATCTTAAGGTCTCGGAAACCAGCTCCAAAACTGGGGACTGGCTAGAAAATACTGACGTGGTGCATGGCTCCGAAGACTGCAGAGCCGGCGACTGCACCTTCACAGCAAGGCTCGGAGCCAATGACTTGGGCTCCAAAGAAGCTTTGGAGGACTTCTGCTCCTTCGACGACTTGCAAGTCTGATCAGCCTTGTCCAAGGACTCCTGAAAATCTGGCTTCAGTAAGCCTCTATCCACCAGCTTTCTTCTTTGTTCAAGGAAAACCCGGCTAATGAAAGAACAGCAGATAGAGCAATCCTCCTGGAGGTGAACTGGCCCCAAGCAATAAACACAACTTACGTGGGAGTCAGTGATCGACATTTTCTGCACGCATTTTGGGCTCTTTTTAAAGCCTTACTTCTGCTTTTCTTTTTGATCAGCCATACTAACAAGAAAAAACAACAGTATGCACCAATCAGTACAATTATTTCACTCTAAGACTACAGCACACACACTGCAAACTCTAGAAAACTGTAGAAACACAGTAAAGCTAAGTATAAATTCTAATTTTATAAAGGCTAACTAACACTAAATATAAGCATACACTAGTGAATAGCTAACTATAAATCTTAACTTTTAAAGAACTATCTATACAACACGCTAATAAGCTGAATAGGGAATTAACAACTAAGGCACGGCAAAAGGCCTAAGAGCAGCTGCTTTTAAAAGGACGAAATCCTCATCAAATATAACAAAAACTGAGCTAAACCAAAGTTAACTAGTCCAACAAAACAGTCTAAAAGAAAACTGCGAAAGCTTCGCTATAAAGATACAATATAGTAGAAAGATTTCCACAATACTGGCCCGAGCTCTCCAACGACCTCCGATCTGTTGCAGCGGCAAACTAGTTCTGAGGTAGGACAGAGAGCATCATGGGATAGGGACCTGGCCTCAAGCTACACTGAGATCTTCAGCTAGTGAAAGCGGCCGACTCGGAGCCGATGGATCGGCTCCAAACCCATATGTAAGAATGAACGGTGATACTGAACAACTTCACATCTAAATTCACCCTTGGTTAGCACCCCTGTACCTTATGAAGGACAGAAACATGTAAATGTTCTGTCCAGCTCTGGGTTATTTCTACTTAAATTACAGGGACTAAAAACTTCATGGGCATGCAGGAAAAGGCTTCTTAAGATTTTCATGGATCAACAACCTACTAAGTACTTCTGAACCTATGAATGAGTGCTCAACATGCAAAACTACGATAATGTGTCCTGTTCCCAATTAGAGCACTTATTCACGTTTCTGCCACTCTAAGTCAAAGAAAAGAGGATGTTGAAAAAAGAATGGATAATACACCATAACATAGTGATACAGACTACACTGTGGGATATGGCCTTACCCAAAAAACAAAGCTTTATTTGTACCGTATTCCCTACCAAGTTTTTTTGTAGTAAAACAAATATGTTGCAAACTGGCTCAAGGACAGAACCCACATGGTTAGAATTGCTGGAGCCATGTCAGACTCCAAACCAGTTACAAGTGGCGTCCCACAAGGCTCAGTCCTGGAACCTCTCTTGTTTGGTATATATTTCTCGGAGGTACAGGCCAACATGGAAGGACTGTGGCTGACCAAGTTCGCAGATGACTGCAAACTGGGCGCCATAATCGACTCTCCAGCCGACACAAGCATCCTCCAAAGGGCCTCATAGAAACAGACAACTGGTGCCAGAGCCATGGCCTCAAGCTAAACGCCAAAAAGTGTATAGTCATCCCCTTTGGCAAAAAAAAGTGCCCACAAATTACCACATAGGTGGTAATCCATTAAGTACAGAAGAAGTAATTAGGGACCTGGGGACCCAAGTTGATAGCAATCTCTCATTTGACAACCACGTGGCCAAAGTGGTTAGAAAAACATTTTATATAGCCCACCTAATCATGAAGGGATTCACATCTAGATTAGGGGAGGTCATCGTGCCTCTTTACTCATCCCTCATCAGGCCCATAATTGAGTACAATGCCCCTTTTGGGATGTACCTTACCAAACACCTGCAGCAACTGGAAAGACCCCAAAAGTACCTCACCAAGAGGATCAAAGGGCTCAAACAGATGCCATATGCTGCCCGGTTAAAGAAACTCCAGCTCTACTCAGTGGCATACCGCATGCTCAGAGGTGACCTGTGCCTGATGTATAAGGCCATGTCCAACCCGGAATTAAGGGACATGCTGCACCTCAAAAAATCCAAATCCCATCGAGCTACACGCTCGGGAGACTTGAACCTCAGCACTGAAATAAATAGGACATGCTGGAGGGACAGATTCATAACCCAGAGGCTCCCTTCACTCTGGAATAAAATCCCAGTCCAGGTTAGGCAGAGTCCCTCATTGACTCTTTTCAAGAGGAATCTTGAAGAGTGGATGGGAGATCGTAGGTTTACCCCGGGTATCACTTCTGTGTCACTGTTAGACAGAGGCACAGTATACTAACCTCGAAAAAGGGCATAGCAAAATTAATTTAAAATGGGTGGTGAAAGCCAAACAAACTCTGGCTAGGCTTATAAATGCCCTAGGGCAGATAGCCTAGTATGAACCTATGAACCTATGAAACTAATGTTAACTTTCTAAGAGTGATGCAGCAACATTAACACTGAAAGAACAGTTGTGTAAAATCTTAGCATAACCATAGATGTCCTGCTCTTCACTGCTGCAGTATTCATAATTTGAGGGGATCTCCCGCCAAAAGGCAAGCCGACGGCCAGTATACGAAAGTCTTGACATATGTACGTACCATCCTCAGAACTAAATGTACCAGGAGGAATGCCAGACTAAGCATTGTATGGTCAAACACTTCCAGGTAAAACAAGACACCAGAGGGAGGGAGGGAGGGATAGAATACTGCAGCAGTGAAGAGAAGGACATCTATGGTTATAGTAACATTTTACACAACTTTTCTATGTCCTTCTACTCATTTGCTGCAGTATTCATAACCTGAGGGAGACTGCCAAAGTCAAGAAGGAAGGAAGGAGGAAGGAGCAGAGGCAGTCTCAATGAAGCCATGTAAAATGGCTTTAGCAAATCTGGGTCTGGATCTGGAGATGTCATCCACTTTGTAATGTTTGGTAAATGTATGAATAGAAAACCAGGTGGCTGCTTAAAGGATGTCTCTGTTATCTAAGACTTGAAGAATGCCTTAGAGGAAGCACAGCTCTGGTAGAATGGGCCTTCACAGATGAAGACAGGCTCTTTCCATGGAGCATGTAAACAAAGGGAAATAAGTCTTAGAAATCCAAGAAAAAACAGTCTGCTTGGAAATGGGTAAACACAGAGTCCTGGGATGAAAGTTCACAAACAGATGATCAGATTTCCAGATCGCTTTAGTCTTGTCCAGATAAAATCTAAAGTTGTCTATGTACAACTAAATTCAACAAAAAGCAGCGACTGCCAAAACGCTAGCTGCTAGAATCTCACAGAACAAACTTCAGCAAAAATGATGACTGCAGAACTGTAAAAAAGACGTTTTTTAATGGATAAGGTTAAGCGCTTTCTCTCGCAACGCGAGCTTCATCATGATTATCCATTAAAAAACGTCTTTTTTACAGTTCTGCAGTCATCATTTTTGCTGAAGTTTGTTCTGTGAGATTCTAGCAGCTAGCGTTTTGGCAGTCGCTGCTTTTTGTTGAATTTTGTGTGGTTCCATTACGCTGACTTCTGTTGTTGCTATGTACAACTAAGGAATGCAGTACCTTCTCACTGGTTTTGGGGGGAAGGAAAGAAGGTGGGTAATTGAAGGGACTGGTTAAGGGATAACTTATTAACCACTTTTGGCATAAAAGAAGGAACTGTTTTCAAGTATACCCTGTTCTTATGAAAGACCAAAAATGGGGGTAAAGCCATAAGAGCTTGCAGCTCCGACACCCTTCTAGCTGAAGTCAAGGCCACTAATAAAACAGTTTTCCAAGAACAATGTTTTAGGGAGGCCAAAGATGTGGGGGCTTGAAAGGGGCTAGGGTCAATTTTCTCTAAAAAAAATTAAGGCCCCAAGGAGGAGGAATAGGTTTCCTGGGAGGCATAATGTGAAGGACATCCTTAAGAAATTGTCTAACCTCAAATCTGGATACTAGGGGGAGATAGAGACAGATGAGCAGAAACAGCTGACATATGTGCTTTGACAGAAGAATAAGCCAAGCCAGCAGACACCAATTCACAGAAATAAGACAGAACCACTGGGATTCCCACTGTCAGTGGGTCGTGGTTCTTAGAGAAAGAGAGACACTAGAGTGAAAATCTTTTCTATTTGCAAATTTAAAACTTTCTTGTGTTGGGTTTTCTGGCCTCCTGAAAAATCCTAAGAAAGTTCTCTGAGAGTAGGTGTCTGGAAAGGAATTAGAATCCTATCACCCACAATGCCAGCTCTAGCGTTGACAGGTGTGGATTCTTTGTTTTGTAAGGTCCACTCTGTGGGATAACTTGTGGTGATGACCCTTGGCTAAATGCAGAAGAAGGGGGAACCAGTGCTGTCTTGGCTAAAAGGGAGTCACCAGCAAGATTTTTGGTTGGTCCTGTTGAATCTTGAACAGGATCTTTGTGATTAGAGGAAGGGGAGGGAATACATACAGAAACATCCCTTCCAAGAAAAGGAGTCTACTTTCCAAAACAGAGGACTTGGGACTCTGGCACAAAATTTTGAAAGTTGTCTGTTCAGGAGGAAGGCAAATAAATCTATTTGAGGAATACCCTATTGGTGGACTATGTCCAGGAACACATCCATGTGAAGCATCCATTCGTGGAACTGAGTCAAGGACCTGTTCAGGGAATCTGCCACAAGGTTCCAGGTGGAAGGAATGTACACTGCCTGAATAGTCATGTGGTACTGGGCAAGAAATTCCCATACCAGAAGAACCAACCTGCAAAGGAGATATGATCTGGTCCCACCTGCTTGTTCACATATCAGAGGGCTGTCATGTTGTCTGAACAGTCTGAGAGGGCCTGGGCAAAGAAGAGGGTGAAATGATTATAGAGCTAGGAGCAACGCTCACATTTCCATGATGTTTATGTGTTCTGTTTTCTGGGAGGGGGACTAAACTCCCTGAACTGTAAATCTGCCCAGAGCCGCCCCGCAGCCCACGTCTGATGCATCTGTGTATAGTTCTCGAACTGACATGAGGGGGGTAAAAAGTTAGTCCTGGATTTGCGGCTATCTGTTGGATCCACCAGTGCAGTTCCCTCTTTAGACAAGGAATGAGAGAGACTTTGTACTCTAGTGGGTGAGAATGTTGGGTCCACACAGTTCTCAAGAACCAGTGGAATTTCCTCATGTGGAGTCTTGTCACTGGCACCATGAGAATGGTTAAAGCCATGAATCCAAGCACCCTAAGGAACTCCCTGGCCATGATGTGAGTCAAGGGGAGAAGGGAGTGAAAGAAGGACCAAAGGTCCTGCACCTTCTTAGGTGAAGTGGCACTCTCATTACGTCTGTCTAGATTCGACAACCCAGGAAAATGTGGTCTTGTGAAAAGGTGAGGACTGACTTCCTGAAGTTGATGGTGAACCCAGTTTTCCAAGGAGGGAAATGGTGGCCTCTAGATGTTGGAGTAGTGTGTGAGGAGTTGGAGCCTGTAACAGCAGGTTGTCCAGGTATGGAAAGAAAAGTATAAAAAAAGCATGCAATGTGCAATCACTGAAGCCAGGCATTTTGTGAACACCCTCGGAGCTGTAGAAAACTGAAGGGCAAGGCAGAGAATTGAAAATGCCAGGAACCTACAGAAAAACGTAAGAATTTCCTGAACATGGGGTGAATGGGTATGTGAAGGTAAGCATCTTTTATATCTAGAGATGACATGTATCCCTGTGGAAGAATAAGAGGGAACAGAGTTTTCAGTGTCAACATTCTGAAGGAAGGGACCTTTAAGAAAGTGCTGGGATGGGAAATATCCAGGATTGGGCATTAAGAACATTCTTGAATAAAAACCTCTCTATTGCGGTTTGAAGAATCCTTTGAATAGACTCCTGTTGCCAAAAGTCCGAAAAGAGCTTTGGGAAGTGGGGGGGCTGCTTGGGGGAGTTGAGGGATGCCCATGAAGGGGGGGGGGTGCCAAACCATGAGGTATCCTGTTTTGATTATGAAAATAATCCAGGTGTCTTGGGTGTTGCTTTCCCAGACCCTGTGAGCATCTGGAAGGCGAAGGGAAAGAGGAGAAAGGGAGACACTGACAGACTAGTCAGACTCCCTGCTTTGTTGTGAGGGTACCTCAGAACTCCTAGGCTTTTGTAGTTTCTTACCTCTTCTGAAAGTCTTGCTGAAGGAATACTGAGTGCGGCTCTGGACGAAGACAGGTTTACATGGGAAATTCCTATGAAACCTGGGCACAGGAGAAACCAAGATGTGTTTCAAAACCTTAAGTTCCTTATTTTTTTTCATATAAGGACTTAGAGAGAAGCTGCTGCTGGTCCAAACAAGGCTGAATTATCTAATGGTGTGTCTGTTAATTTAGATTTGAAGTCATCCTGGAGGGGCTACAACCTAAGTCAGGAAAATTTTCAGAGAACAGTACCAATAGCAGCTGCCCTGGCACAAGCCTCCAGAGCACCACAGCTGCATTTAATGGAGGGTCTTGACACTTGCGAGGATGCTCCCAAGACAGAGAGGGCCAATGCTTTACCTTCAGACTCTGGAAGATCTGAAATGGCGCTAGATTCCTGAGACAAAAGCTCTAAGGAGTACTTAGTCAGATGTGTCTGACAATTGATGGCCCTAAAAGCCAAGGTGGCTGAAGTATAGGCCTTTTTTTCCCAGTCTCTCAAGGATCCTACTCTCTTTGTCTGATGGGAAAAGGGAGGTAGAAGGAAGCAACCTAGAAGGTTTACCTGTAACTACAGAAATGGCTGCTGGGTCAGCAGCAAGACACCTAAATAGGGACTTACAATCCTCAGGTACCTTGTAGAAGCGGTCTGGCTTCTTGGGGGCCAGGGCCTGGGAGTCTGGGGTTTCTGAAGCACTATGAAAGACATCCAGAAATGCAGGATGCACTGATGGAACTGCAGTGGGGCCAGGGAAATCAACTTGTAGAAGTTGATAGTATCTTTTCTGAACATCAGACATTTAGGAGGTGCCCCACTTAAAGTGTTCTCCCACTTCAGAAGAATTTCACCAAATGAAATCTCTTCCACAGGGGAATCAGCACTGATTGACTCCTCCTCAGGGGAAACATATTCCTGAGGAAAGGGAATTTGTGTTGAGTAATCCAAGGAACTGCAGTGGGGCCAGGGAAATCAACTTGTAGAAGTTGATAGTATCTTTTCTGAACATCAGACATTTAGGAGGTGCCCCACTTAAAGTGTTCTCCCACTTCAGAAGAATTTCACCAAATGAAATCTCTTCCACAGGGGAATCAGCACTGATTGACTCCTCCTCAGGGGAAACATATTCCTGAGGAAAGGGAATTTGTGTTGAGTAATCCAAGGATTCCTCTTCATCGTAGGAAAAGTCATCCAAGGAATCACTGTTCCTAATCCCATTCTGAGAAGGAAGGGGAGTAGGAGCATGTAGAGAAGGCATCAGCTTGTGTGACATGAAAGCCTAAAACAAAGTTTGGGAAAAGGCCTGCCAGTCTGTTGGGGCCTCTTTAGCAGGGGACAAATGCTTGTTTTTTTTTTTCTTGGCTCGAGAACCAATCTTATGCAACATCGAAGGACTGCTTTCAAAAGTTTCTGACTCAATTTCTTCTCTCACTAGAGTTTGTGGTACTCTCCTAGGGCCCTCCATAATAATGAGTTTAAGTTTTTCCGTGACATCTTGATCAGACTTCTGTTCTACCGCCAAAGACGTGCTCACGGCCAAAGTCAAGACGGCCTCAGAACTGGGCTCAGCCTGTGAATCCATTCCTGAAGTTGCATGTGCCTCTGGGTTGAACAACACCTTAGAAGATACTTTTGATGGTGGAGGTGAAGTGGAATCTGCAAGCCTAGGTTTCTTGGCCTTGTGCTTCACCAGCTTAGCATCGGTCCCCAAGGTACCTTCCATACAATTAGCTAACAACTTAAGCTGTTGGTTCTTTAAACTTATAGCAAGAGAAGAGACCTGGCTTCTAAGGGTCTTGGGTATGATAGACTGGCAAATGCTGCAGGACTTATGGTCGTGGCTAGGCCCTAAGTAAAACAGACACTGTAGATGGCTGTCCTTATGTGGAATTAGTCTTCCACAATGGCACTTGCCCTTCTTGGACGATATAACCAAAACAGTAGTAGTGAAAATTTTTACCAATAGGGCACTTATCTGAAAAAAGGCTGAAGTCGCAATCACTGAAATGATCAGAGCAACAGTCGGAATGGCGTTCTGAATAGCAGCAGAAAAGTTCTGAGGATATGCGTGTATGTCACTTTTATGGCCTACTACATCCAACTGCAGCCTACGTGCGACATACCAAATACCCTTAAGTAGTACAAGACCTCGGTATACTGGCAGACGTCAGGTTGCCTTCTGGCGGGAGATCCCCTCACATTATGAATACTGCAGCAAGTGAACAGAAGGACATCAGAAGATCAAGAGGCGGACAATTTATTTATTTATTTTAATTTATGACTACGGCTGACTTTTTACTATCCTTTTAATCTCCAAATGTCTGTCTTATCACTAGATACCTGAAAACAGGGTCACAAGTAATCCAAGGCATTCAAAACGTGACACCTGTAACACAGTAATGTGCATTTTTTTAAACAAAGAATTATTGCTTGCAAAGACATTTTTTTCCAGCAGTACACTCTATAGATTAAAACATATTTAACCTAGCATCTTTAGGCATGTTTTACTTCAGGCATGCAACAGTAAGTTACTCACCATGAACGAACTTCTGCAATCCACAACAGAAATATGTTATTGAAGCTTATTGTTAATTACTATTTATGATTCTGGCTAAATAATGATGTGGTCCCTCCCTAATAGACAAAATCTTAACTTAAAAACAGATGTCCAGATCCAAAGTTGGAAGAAGCTGCTGAACATGTGGCAGTATGAGAGTTTACATATTAAGCTCCGTTCAATATTACACACCCACTAGTTCTCACTATGGAATATGCTAAGATTAGAATATAAGATTATGGTCAAAACTTCAAGATTTACAGGTCTGACTGATAAGATGACAATTCAAAACAAACTGATAGCATTTCTTTTAGAAAATGGGGAGACGTCTTTTGTTAAGGGGGTTGGTGAGTAGAGTGTAAAGGTCTTAGATGGTTATAGCACCCTAATGAGTGAATAGCAAAATCTGCTGTATGTTGAAACTGATCTTGCCACTTGCACACTGATGTGCCAGTTAATGAAATATGCTACCAACTCCAGAAGATTCTGAATTTTTGTACAGAGGTATCTGCATAAATATTGGTATACTTGATACAGAAATAATGTAATGTTCCTTGGAGTGAACTCCCTGTGCTGGAGATATAGGGTGGAAGATGAGGGAAATACATATATTCCAGGTATATGCAAGATTAGATTTATTCAAGTGAAATCCACAGAACCTATTGCAGGAAAGGACTGGTTGAGAGGAGTTACTTGTGCTGCACTGGTTATTGGGAGTTTGATAGTCATATACATACAAATAATGAAAAGGCTTTATTAAATATAACAGTTGCAAAAAGTAAGTAAATAAATAAATAAAAAGCAATAACTAAAATACAAAAATAAATGCTTTACCATCTGGTAAGAATGTAATACAACTGACAGATGAACTGCATCACAAGGAGGAACAACTGTGAAGAAAATATCCTAGAATAAGTATGTAAATGGTTGCCCTGGTCAATGTACAAAGGCAAAATTAGAGAATAAACAAAGCAGAATTGCGGGAAGTGATGTTGGGTTAAATGGATGTGATTAATGTTGTAAATTAACTGTTTTATTACAGTATTTATTTTTACATCTTCTAATTAAAAAGAGAAATAGATCAATATTTTACTTGCTTCTTGTTTTTGGTGTTTTCAAATGTTTTGTTCCAGTGTTACAGTCTACTAGAAAATATGCTGCATGACAAAGCAGCCCCATGATGCAGAGGAATAAAGCTTTTACTGTGTGCCCCTGGCAGCCTATTTTAGATTCGCAGTACAGGCCCTGGAGGGGCCACAGGGGGAGGATAGGAAGGAGAGACCAATGCTGGCCTGCCCATCCTGGGGGGAGGCAGTCTAGGCTCATGGCAATAAGAAGGGTATGAGCCTAGAGAGCTCCGTGTTGCATTAGCAGTGAATCACTTTGTTGGCAGGTTGTGCAGGCAAGGAAGGGCACAAGCTCTTTTCAAGGGCAGCAACTGTGGAGCTGGCAAGACTGCTGCAAGGTGGGGGGAATACACAGCACATTCCTTGGCAGCAGTGTGATGCTGCACCAATGTTCTTGATTTTCTTACTGGTCCTGGACATGGGGTCAGGTTGACCCAAGGTGAAGAAGGTTCCAGGAGACCTGGAGAACAAGAAGAAGAGTTGGTGGCAGCTAATGGTCTGCAGTGGGGGGGGTGCACGTTAAAATAATTACTGGTAAAGCTGATATTTATTAAGATAGTGTTTGTTGATATAATAATGTCAGAAGATACATTTTCTGGAGTTAATGTTTTCTACCATGATAATGAATAGGTGTCCAGTTTAAAGCCATAAGATTGAGGAGATTTTCCTGAGCTTTTAGAGAGAAGGGAGATACTACTGAACTGGAGTAAATATATCTTAAGTTCTTTGAAATATGTATGATGAAGTAATACTGAATGTGCTATTACAGGATTGCTATGTAATTTCAGTTAAGAGCTGTCTGGCAAATACATTTAATATTATTCAACATTATGCCATGTAATATCCAACAGTTTTCCTTTAAAATTATGTTTTTCCTACCCTTGATACACAACCCCCATGTTTATGACATATGAAGTACCACTGCCATTATATTGCTGGTTCAGATCAACTTTTGTAAACCATGACGAATGTTAATACCTTTTCATCATCCAGCACAATGCTGCGAAAAGTTGAACTGGTGACTTCAGAAATCAGAAGGGCTGACTGCGACTGGGAAACAAAACTGCTGACAAGATGCCTTTTCAGGGGACTGTACAGATTACTATAGTTCTGAATAAATGCTTCTGAAAAGAAGAAAATGAAAAATTTTAGAAAGACAACATCAATATGGAAGAGGCACTTAAATATTAAATCCAGTGAAACATTTCTGTTACAACTGATGTGCACATTAGGATAAAAACGGGTAAGTCATGACGCATATTCCTTCTTCCAGTAACAAAGATTTTAATAACAGGCAACTCTCTTATCCTTTATGGCTCTTCAGGTAAATCATTAAAGCCAAGTAAAGTGTCTCAGCTGACATGATGCTACCGCAGTTAAAATTAGCTTCAAAAAACTGCGCATACATGCCATTGTCTACAAAATAATCTCATACATTCTATATACCTGAAGCTATGAATGATGCATCAAAGAACAGCATATACTCCCACCCCAAAATATATACATACTTCACTGTATGCAACGCCAGCCCAACACATACAGACAGGCTCGCTGCACACTAACAGTCATGTCCTGTGTCATTACAGTGTACTTATTAATATGAAAAAAAAAAAAATGTCCATTAAACACAACTTATTTTTTAAAAAATATATTGTTTCCGTTCTTACAACTTGTAGAATCTAAGCTTATCTACAGGAAGAATTGAGGAAGCAGAGAGCAGCACTGCCCGCTCCCAGCATTTATTTCTTCCATACTTAAGACGTATATCCTGAAAATGGACACCAACTTTAATTCTAGATTTTTATCCATCCTCCAGTTCATCACATGTTAATGGATGCTCAAAATCATCATTCAGTTTCTTGCGTGTCCTACCAACATGGGCTTTCCTTTTCGACCATGCTCAGCCAGGAGGCTCCAAGACCGCAACATGAAATGATGTTTACGAGGAGGAATAATATTTATCAATTAATGCTGTAACCCCTCTCCAGCCAGAGATTTCTTTCCAGTTTTCACTCTGTAAAGGCTCTGAATGCAAAGCAGTAGCAGGCTACATCTGATAGCAAGACTCTACTTTGGCATTTAAGCTTGACATGAGCAGGGCAACTGATTTGATGCCTAAACCACTGCAAAGTAGTTATATTACTGAGGGCTTTCAAAGACAGTTGCAGACTGATCAAAAGATTAACTTCAGCTCTCCCAGTGGGAAAAAAAAAAAACGAAAGACAAGGGCTAGGAATTCTGTCACTTTTAGTAAATTCAGTTACTGGCTAGTAAGTACACTGCCTGGATGTAAGCAAAGAAGAAACTAAGAGAGCTGAAAAGAAAATTAACTAGAAAAGGTGAAGAGAAATCACCATCTTGGAAGAATGCTGCAGCTGTTCAACAAAAGGCAGTTCAAGCTCCAGCTTTGGTGCAAGAAGACATGGCTTCCAGTAATCTACGGGGAAAAATTAATTGAATGTGCTCAGAGCGGATTAAAATAAATGAAGCAGTGAAGGAGCATATCAAGGCTGGAAAAAATGGAAGAAGCTATAACCTGAAAAAAAATGCAAAAAAGAGGTTGAAATGAAGTAAAGGCTGGCTGAGTATGACACTGTATGTTTCACAAAATGGTAGAATTAGAGGACACCGCACGTAAGGAAATACTGAAATTATCTGCTGTAACTGAGAAACTACACGGAATAGATTGTATTAATTTTATGAAGGCACAAACAACCAACTTAACTAGTACTCCACAGCAGGAACTGTTAATTGAAAGGGCACACAGTGTCTATACTCCAAAGAAAACAGCCAAGAACTGTATTAGTAAAAATACAAACCTACCAGCAGGAAAGAGTTGATCCTGACAAAACTGTGTCAAAATGGTAAAGTATTAAAAGCTGGAGAAAGCAGAGTGTTTATGGAAAATTATTATTCAGTGTACACCAAGCAGAAGAGAAACAAATGTATTCCCTCAATTAGGGAATGTTGAGAGGCAGGTGTGAGAGATTCAAGCTGCTGAGTCCAGCTGTCTTCAAAATATTTTTTTCTTGGGGATCAAAGACATTTTTAAACGCAAAACAGGTTACAGAGGAAATACAAAAGTTTGTGCAACAAAAAGTGAGACATCAAGTTGAAGGGGCGCTGCTTCTCATTTTTCTGATGATAAAGCACATGGCGATACTTTGCCAGTTAAACCTTTTCCACTGTTCCAAAGGAAAATGCTTGAGACAGAGAAAAGGACAGGACTGACTATAAAAATCATGAGTACCTTGGAATTAAACCGGGGTGTGGAGTTGAGAGATGGATATGAACAGGAAGACAATCGGCAACACAGAAATTAGTGACTAAATGTGAGACTGCAAAGCATAAATCCCATTTGTGAAATATGACTGTAGTATAAGAAAATGTGGAAAACACTAGACTTTTGTTGACCTTGTTAATCTTGTGGGGAAGGGAAATATAACAAGAGGGTAGATTTCTGAAGAAATTTATGAAAATATTTGGTATGGAAGACGTGAATTCAGTACTAGGAACTCAGAGAGAATTCACTTATTCTTCTCCAAGGTACTGGGCTAAACTAGAAAGAAATTGTATTTCATAGGAACATGTGCATTTAGTTGAGAAGTTTAGTACAAATCCAATAACTATTTCAGATCATGCACTAATAATTACTAAGAGGCAGTGAAGTAAAAAGACACTGGTGCTTCCCCACCTACCTGTTAAAGGCAGGAATTAAAGGAATGGGTAGTGGAACTTTGGGAGTTATTAAGGAAGATAGAAAGTACTTCAGAAGTTATAGTTAGTGAGTGGGATAAAATAAAAGTGGAGTTTAAAAATAGTTTAGAAATAAAAAGATATGGTTAAGAAGTAACAAGAATTATTTAGTGTTGTTTACAAAGGCTAAAGTATTGCAGAATAAGAGGAATCTTACAGAACAAGAGGAGGAACAATTGCCAAGTGCTAAAGATAAAATAAGGGAGGTACCTGGATAATATGCACAAGTTTAGAAAGATTGCTGTTAACCAACTGTTTTTTGATAACTCCAGAACAAAAAGCTTTTGGCAAAACAACTTGGGTAACAGTAGAAAGGGCTGTTGCCAAACTTAGGGAGCTTATAACAAGAGATCCTGTAGCGGTATTGGAGATATATCGGAGATCTTATGAAACTTTGTATAAAGCAGAGAAGTGGGGAAATCAAGAAAAAGTACAAATGGAAATATTTATGGAAGACTTAAATATGCCAAGGTTAAAGGTAAATGAGGCTTAACTATTAACAGTTAGGATAGGAGGAGAAGAGATAAAATGGCGAAATACAACCAATCTGCAGTAAAGTCTCCAGGAACAGATGGTACTCTTGTGGGAGGGAAGAAAGTGATAAAAATCTGGAAGGTTTTGTTTTAACAGTACTTGAAAAGGATGGGGAAGCACTAACACACTGGAAAAAGCTGTAGTGGCTGTGATATCTAAAGATGGTAAAGATTCATCAGATCCAGGCTCACATAAGCCCATTTCAATTTAAAATCCTGATTATAAAGTGTTTATGTCTGGAATGGCTAAAAGAATGGCAAAGATGTTGTCATAACTGAAAGACATGAATCAATGTAGTTTTTGGAGGGTAGGCAAATCTTTGACAATATTGATAGAAAGAATAACTGTGTAAGAACTTGCCATAACCTTAGATGTCCTTCTCTTCCATGCTGCAATATTCATAACTGCTGGGAGGTTGCTGCCTGCAGCTCTGGACATCCGGCCAGTATACCAAAGTCTTAGGAGCAGGGGTATGTGCTACGTTGCTTGCAAAAACATAAACAGACATCGGCTATAAAAGTGACATCTGCATGTGCCCCCATCAGAAATGGCCGTCGCATACAGTAGTACCCCTGGGGAGCAAGGAAAAAGAGCTTTTCAGACCCGCAAATGCCAGAAGGCCAAAGAATCCCAATAAATGTATGTGCTTGTTACACTGTCCTGTTTGGAAGGAGAGAAGGTAGAGCAGTCACTCCAGATGGACAAAACAGAGCAAGAGGGGACTGAATACTGCAACATGGAAGAGAAGGACGTCTAAGGTTATGGTAAGTTCTTACACAACTATTCTATGTCCTTCTATTCTCATGTTGCAGTATTCATAACTGTAGGTAGAGTACCCAAGCTTTAGATATGAACCTGGGAGTTAGGTAGAGGGGCCTGGTCTAGGAGACCCTGTAAAACTGACCTAGCAAACCCAGTTCTGGCTCTAGAGACCAAGTCTGGCTTGTAGTGCTTGGTAAAGGTATGGACTGAGGACCAGGTGGCCACTTCCAGTATGGAAGCGTAGTCCACCCCCCCCACCACCCCCGAAAAAGGCTGCTGAAGAGGCAGCTGCCCTAGTAGAATGTGCTCTCACATTGGCAGTTAAAATCTTTCCATGAAAGGAATAACAGGCACAGATAGCTTTAGAAATCCATGATGATATAGTCTGTTTAGAGACTGCCTTCCCTAAGGCCCTTGGGTGAAAGGAGACAAACAGCTGATCAGACTTTCTAATGGATTTGGTCTTGTACAGGTAAAATCCAAGTTGTCTATGAACATCCAAGGAATGCAGAGTTCTTTCAGAGGAATTTTGAGGCTGAGAGAATAAAACAGGGACGTTAATGGTCTGATTCAAGGCCAGCTCATTAACCACTTTAGGCATGAACGAGGGGTTAGTCCTGAGGGAGACCCTGCCCTTATGGAAGATGAGGTAACGGGGGTTAGCCATCAAGGCCTGGATTTCTGAGACCCTTCTGGCAGATGTGAAGGCTACCAGTAGTACTGTTTTCCAAGTACATAGTTTTAATGATGCTGAGTGAGCTGGTTCAAAAAAAGGTAGTGTGATGTTTTCAAGGACAAAATTAAGGTCCCATGAAGGCGGTATCATTTTCTTGAGGGGGTCTGATATGGAGGACCCCTCTTAAGAATAGTTATACCTCTAATCTGGATGCCAAGGGAGGAACCAAGGGAAGACAGGTGGAAATGGCTGACGAGTGTACCTTAACAGAAGAGTAAGTCAGCCCTGAATGTAGAAGCTCATAAAAGTAAGAAAGGACCATAGGTATAGGAATAAGAAAGAGGTTGTTTTTTTTCCTTTTGACATCACCTGGAAAATCTTTTCCATTTTGACAAAATTTCTCCTGGTACTAGGTTTCCTGGCCTCCTGCAGGACATTGGGTACATCCTCTGAATATAGGTGTCTGAATGGGATCAAAACTCTATCACCCATAAAGTGAGTCTGAGGTTGAGCACCAAAGGGTGTATGAGCGACCCCATCCTGTGTGAGTAGGTCAAATTGGTGGGGTAACCTGTGGTAATTGTATCATTATTACATTGTACCGGAGTGTTTTTTTCTATATGATTTATTGTAAATGTTATCTTGCTACAGTTTGTCTAGTTGCCACTGATGATTTCTTAACTGTCTGTATGTAAAATTTATAAACTCACTGTGGAGCTTTTCTCCCTGGGTCTCCACTGAAAATGAGCCAACCACTCAGCTGGACTAACTCGGTCAACAAATGTAAAATAATAAATAAATAAATAATAAATTGCCCTTGGCTAGTAGGTGAAGAAGGGGAAAACAATGCTGTCTTGGTCAAAAGTGAGTCACCAGCAGGATTTTTGGTTTGTCCCTCTGAATATTCAGAAGGATTCTTTGAATCAGTGTGAAGGGGGAGAAGGCATAAAGATACATCCCCGCCCAAGAAAAAGAGAAGGCGTCCACCCTCAATGTCTGTGGATGTGGACCCTTGTGCAAAACAGAGGCATATGCCTGTTCTGGGAGGAGGTAAACAGATCTGCCTGAGGAATACCCCACTTGCGAATGAGCTCCAAAAACACCTCCCTGTGAAGCATCCATTCGTGAGAGGGTGCAGAGGTTCTGCTGAGAGAGTGTCCAACATCACTTTCTCTGCTGAAGGAATGTACACTGCTTGCAGGTGAATGTGCAATTCTGCTGCCAGGGACCAAATCTGAATTGCCAGGACCTTGGACCCCCCCCCCCATTGATATACCACAGGACAGTCATGTTATCTGTGACAACTTTTAAGGTGCCCGGTAGGAGAACTGGATCAAAGGTCCCTCATCTCTTTGATACTGATGTGGTCCCCTTGTCAGAGGGAGGACCACTCTCCCTGAACTTTGTTTTGTTTGTTGTGGTTTTACAGGACTGCTCCCCAACCCACGTCTGAAGCATCTGTGAAGATTTCTTGTGAGGGTGGGGGAATCTGCAAAGATATACCCTAATTGAGGCGTATGGCTGCAATCCACCATTGCAGCTTTTTTTCAGGCATGGGATGAGTGGTAGAGGAGTATCCAGGGGGTGTGAATGTTGATTCCACAGACTCCTCGGCACCCACTGAAATTTTCTCATAAGCAGCCTTGCTAAGGGGAGCATGGGCATCAAGGACGCCATATGGACTAGGACCCCCAAAAATTCCCTGACTGATAAGATTTGGAGGGAGAGGAGTGTTTGGAGGTAATGTGTGATGGCTTCCACCTTCTGGCAAGGAATGAAGACTGCCATCTGGTCTACTTTTATCCTGCACCCCAAGAAAACCAGGTGTTGGGTGGGTGTCAAGTGAGATTTTTCCTGGTTCACATTGAACCCTAGGTTTACCAAGGTATTGGATACCATGACTAGGTGGTGACGAAGGATGTGGCAATCCTGGTGAGTATCAAGAGGTCATGTAGGTATGGATATATCTGAAAGCCCTGCAATTTGCAGTGGGCAATAACTGGAGCTAGACACTATGTGAATACTCTGGGAGCTGTGGAAAGCCCAAATGGCAATGCAGAAAACTGAAAATGCAAGGAACCCATGGAAAATCATAGGAACCTCTTGTAGCTGGGGTGAATAGGAATATGAAGGTAAGCATCATTCAGACCCAGGGATACCATGAACGCTTGGAGAGGGATGAGATGTAGGAGGTAATGCAAGGTGAGCATTTTGATGGGAGGCACTTTGAGGAATAGACTGAGTACACACAAATCCAGGATTGGCCTCCAAGGGCCATCTTTTCTTGGAACCAAAAACATCCTGGATTAAAACCCCTTGTTTGTCTGTTCTGGAGGTTCTCTTTTTATGCTGCCCTGAGCTTGAAGCTGATACAGAATTGAGGGGAAGAGATGAAGCTGACTTGTAGGCAAGTTGGGGTGTCCCCTGAAAGTGAGGAAGTTTTCACCAAGTCATAAAGTATCCTTTCTGGATGAAGAAAAAGGTCCCAAGCCTCTGAGGTAATTTCCCACTAGGAGGGTAGGGAAAGGGTGAGGTGGAGGGATAAGGGAGTGGATTTGGATAACGGGTTTGAGTCACAGTGAAGGGGCACTGTCCTGGTCAGGCTGCCTCCAAAAGGGAGTTGGAGTGGAGGCGGGAGATTGTTTAGGAGTGGAGTGTCTCCTAGGTTGCCTCTGTCCCTTAGCCTGTAGGGCATTGCAATGAGATGACTGCCTCAGAACAAAGGTGGTCCTTTGAGGGTAGTTCCTATGATACCTAGGAATAGGAGAGACTAACAAATGTTTTACATTTTGTAGCTCCTTGCCATTTTCCTGTAGGGAGCTAATGAGCTCTGCAGAAGCTGCAATGAAAAGGGCCTTATCAACAAGAGGTGCATCTAGCAATTTGGTCTGGACATCCATAGGGAGGGGCTTTAACATCACCCAAAAATATCTTCTTAGGACAGAACCTGAGGCTGCAGATTTGGAGGATGCCTCTACCACATCACAACTGCAATTTATGGAGTGCCTGGTTACCTGACAGGAGGTAGAAAGCAGGGCAGAGAGTTGTGACTTAGCAGGAGAGTTTGACACATCTGGAATCAGTGTATAAGCTTTATATAGGGTATCTAAAACAAACCTAGCCAGGTGAGTTTGGTAGTTTAGGGCTCTGAAGGCCACAGTGGAGGAAATATATACCTTCTTCCCTAGTCTATCCATAAATTTGCTGTCCTTGTCAGTGGGAAACAGAGGTGGAGGGCAGCTGTCTGGATGATTTATCTGCTGACACTGCAATCGCAGCAGGGTCTGCAAGGGGGGGGTTCTTGATTAAGAACTGTGTAGCCTGAGGAACTTCATAAAATCTATCTGGACATTTAGAAGCTGGGGGCTGACAGTTAGGGGTCTGGGTTGCAGCCAGAAAGGCATCATAAAAGGCTGGAAGCAGGGGAGGGACTGCAGCTAGAGAGGGCTGGTCCATATGCAGTAATTCAAAGCATCTCTTTTTTGTTTCAGAGACATCTGAGGCCGGCCACTTAAAATGTTCTCTCATCAGAGATATGGCGTCCCCAAAGGAGACTTCCTCTCCCGGAGATTCAGGACTAATAGAGTCCTCCTCGGGGATAATGAAGTCCTTGGGGGATTCTATCTGGGAGCAACAGGTCAGTGATTCATCAGAGGAAGAGAGTTCTTCTGAATTCTCTAAGGCCTGCACAGGTGTAGGGGCTGGTAAAGGTACCCAAGACTGGGGGCCTGGAAGACCCCTGAAAAGATTTTGGGAAAACAACTTCCCATCCAGGAGCTGGTTCAGCTTCTCTATGTTCCCTATGTTTTAATTTCTGTTTCCTCTTCAGAGGAGTAGAAGGATGTGCTGACTTAGAGGCTGATGCCTGTGAGGATGGAAAGGCTACAGTAGGCCCCTCCGATGCCCTGAGCCATGGTTCCTTTTCGCCATCAGGGGCTGATGGCTCATTAACCTCAGCGGATGTACTCTGTGTTTCCGCTGAACCGGCTTCCACCATGGTTCCCGGTCCTAGCTGTAAAATGGGTGTCCGATGAGACCCTGTGCTAACATCCACCTCGAGAGTCTCACTGGACTCCTGAGGTGCAGCATGGACATCAGGCCTAACTTTCTTTGCCTTCTTCCGAGGTGGCTTGTCGAAGGTACCTACCTCACCCTCCAGGCCTAACGCTAGATGCCGAAGCCTCTAGTTTTCTAAATAAAGTTTTAAGGCAGCAAGACAGCTGCAAAGCATTTTAGGTACAAAAGACTTGCAAATATTGCAAGACGTATGGTCGTGGCCTTCACCTAAACAGAATAAGCACTTATTACGCATGTCCTAATGTGGAATTTGTCTTCCACAAGCACACTTCCCCTTCCTAGCTGACATGTACATTTGAAAAGCAATATAAAGGTAACAAAAAACCCAAAGGGGTACTTATCTGTAATGAACTGATTCTCGGGGCTGGTGATCGGGGGTCCATAGATCCCTGTGTCAGAAAAGTTCTGAAGGGGGTATGTGCAGACGTCATTTTTATAGCCGACGTCAGTTTATGGCCCTGACAAGCAACGCAACATGTACCCCTGCTCCTAAGACTTTGGTATACTGGCCGGATGTCCGGTGCTGCAGGCAGCATCCTCCCAACAGTTATGAATACTGCAAGATGAGAACAGAAGGACATCAATGATGATCCGGAGGGACGGAAGCAGAATATAAGAAAATACTGCTGTTGTTGACGGGTCTTGATCCACAGAAAGCATTCAACAGAGTAAGCTGGGATTTTCTGACCAGGGCATGGAAGCATTTGCATTTCCTGATACAATACGATTAAATTAGGAGGATACATGTGGGATCAGAGGCAAAAATCAAAGTGGGAGGGATCCTCTCTGAAAAGTTGTGATTGCACACAGAAACCAGGCAGGGATGTCCACCTTCCCCTTTGTTATTTGCATTATACTTAGAACCACTGGCAAAGATTACAAGGGAATTAGAAATTCAAGGATATAATTCGTTTGGTATTCAAGAAAAATTATCAAGAAGATTTATTTGCAGATATTATTTTGTACTTGATAAACCAGAAAAACACATCCCAGTGTTATGGAACATTCTGAGACAGTTTTTTTTTTTTTTTTTTAATCTGGATGTAAAATTAATGAAGATAAAACAACGGCTATAGCTGTAAATTATGTTGGTTCAGCAATACCCATGTTTATGGGAACATGATAAAATTACATACTTAGGAGTAAGGGTTAGAAAAAAGACGCTGCTGTGGCAGCTAAGTATGTGTAGGAAGAGACTAAATGAGAGAATACAGAAAGTGATAAACTGGAAGCTCTTTCCTATGTATATAGATAGATAGATACAAGCCATAAAAATGTTTTTATTCACTCTAGTTTTATATAGAGGTCAGGCACATCTTGGAACATGGAAAGGGATGATGATTAAGCAGGGAGGGTAATTCAATAAGCAAGGAAAGTGTGGTATTTTGGTTGCAGATCCTTAAGGAGAATAACTGTCATAGTATACTAAGAACCAAGCTAACAATGGAATGGAGAAAAGAGATTCTACTGATAGGGAAGACTACAATTAGGGGTACAGGCAATAGACAAGAGGGGACTGGAATTGACTGGAGGAAGCTAGCAAAGGAACCAAGATACTGGGAGCAAATAATTAGGGGGAAAGGTAAAAGAATGGGAAGAAGCCAAGAAGACATTTAAACTGTACGCTAAATATTACATTCCCTATAAGGGACTGATACCAGAGTACAAGCAGAGAGAAAGTGAATCCTAAATGAAAGACCTGCACTGACTGAGTTTTTAGCTGAATCTAGAACAGAAGCTGTTTTTAAAAAAGGGATAATTTTTAAAATGTAAAATATTGCACAATAACTGTTGTAGGAGTCAATCAGGGGGGGGTGAGAAAACATTGGGAAGAGAAATTAGATAACTCACAAAGAAACTGGAGACATATATCTGGCTCCAAAATAAACAAAATCTAAGGTTTTAGGATTTTTGCCTGTAAATGTTTTCATAAGTACTTTTATACCCCAAACAGACTTTGAAGAATTTTTCCTCCGGTAGATGTCAACTATTGGAGGTGAAATGGGGAAGAAAGCGGTACCTGGGAGCATATGTTCTTGGAGTGTAATGAGTTGGCAGACTAAAAATTCCCTACAGAGCATTCTGCCAGGAATACTGGGCAAGCAAATAAGTGCAACTATGGAAATTATTTTTTGAGCTGGGATACAGGACCTGAATTGACAATGTAATTCTGGTGCCTACCAAAAAGAGCTTCTCCTTTTGGCTTTTCCCATTAGGGGATGCCAAAGCAGAATGGTCTGCAGAATGATTGATAGTGGAGTTTTATGGTGTCGAGTTGCCAGTCCAGCACTCAACCTTCCACAGAAGCCACACACACGCACACACTCTCACCTATGGCCATTTAGAGTATCTAATCCACCTTCAGCATGTCTTTGGGAAGTGAAAGGAAACTAGAGCACCCGAAGGAAACCCACACAGCAGCAGGGAGGACATACAAAAACTGCACAGAAGGCACCCCAGCCGAGAACCGAACCGGATAACCTCTTACTGCAAGGCGGCAACACTAACCACTGCCCCACCGCAGCACCCTGGCTACCAAAGACAGCAATTACTAGAAAATGGAAATCAAAATCTAAACCAGCCATATCTGAAGCAGTGAATATTGTAACAGAGCTAAAAGAAGAGGAAGTGAGATAATTAGAAAAGGGTAGGAGTAAATGACATTGAAAAAAATAGAAACTGTGGGCACAATACCTGCAGAAAAATGTTCTGGAGGATGAATGAGGTTTAGAACAAGGCAGGAATTGTGCGATTTGTGTAATGTTGGATTGATTATACTGTATAGAATATATGTGATGTATAACGTTTGTAAATGAAAACTTTACAATATGGTTTTATTACTTTATATAAATGTAAGTTTGCATGTGTCACGAGTGATAATTTAATAAAGGTGTTTAAAAAAGTAGCTATATTACTCTAGATTATTTCAACAAAGAATATTGACAACCTCAATTTTATACAAACTAGAAATGCGCAAAGTGCCATGTGCGTTCAAACTTTCTTCTCTAGTAGGAAAAGTCCCCCCCAACCATACCCCGTGCATGGTGCTATGTCTCCTGCAGTCCCCATAACTACACTTTTGCAACTTTTCAGAATATAGACTTCCCCCAGTATAGAGATCATGTACTTACAGTCAGGAAAAGTATAAATTTTCACTGTCAACCTTTTTTGTCGGAAAAAGTGGTAAATTACCTACTACACTGAAGGTATCCAAGAAAATAATTCAGCTAATGGGCCACATTACCAGCAGTAGGAGCAATTGCTACTACATTACTTGGGAGCCACAACCATTTTTACAGTGGCAAACTGATCACAGGTATAATATCAACATACAATATGAAATCAAAACCTATTATGCCTACAGCTCACAAAGTCACTTACATCCTTTATCTATACAGGATGAAGAAAAACTAGATATCTTACCAATTAATTGGTGCTGCTAACAAATGTCAACCAGAAAAGTAAAAGAAAAGCTGCACCAAAACCATGAACATATAAAATCCAACTCAGTCGACTAATAAAGGAGTTAGATTTTATATGTTCATGGTTTTGGTGCAGCTTTTCTTTTGCTTTTCTACATCTATACAGGATAACAATGTCTACTGCTCACTAAACAGCTGCATCAATTTCCCCTCAAAGGGAAAGATCAGATGAAGCTAAAACACAATTGCTAGAGCCACTGTGTGGTGTAGAGCTCTGCTGCTATTCTGATTACACAGCTACACTACTGCCATTCTACAAACTGTATGCATACAGGAAATACTACAAACATTTATCCTTAAAAACTCAGATACATTCCTTCTGATTTACTTACCAACTTTTCAACACAGAATAATTAACCCAAAAGCAAAAAGGATGCTGGATAACTCTGAGGGAGTAATGCATCTAGAACAGTAATGTACTACTTTGAAAACTTCATAAAGTGCAAATGGGATGGAAAGTTCCCAAATAACTATATTATTTCACTTATGGGATAATACTGCAGCAGACTTCAACATGCACAAGGAATATGAAGCAGCTGGCAAGAGATTTAACTGGCATCAGATATGGAACAGAGAAGTGCTTAGGGAAAACAGACTTTGGAAACTGGCCATTCAAAGCAATGAAATTCAAGCTGCAGTACTTGTGAAAATATGTCCCAACCCCATGTGGCTACTGCAGATGTCTCTGCAGCTGAAATACTGCTAAAGGTCACAAAAGACAAACATATTCCCACTTTAAGTACTAAGTAACATGGGAAAGCAACTTTCTAATTTTAAAAGGAAAAAAAAAAATTAGCATGTAAATAAAAAGTGTAATGCTATTCTGGAAACCAAAATTATTTCCTGTTGGAATGAACTTGGAATATGGATGAAATTTATTAAATTTAGGTACATTTGTATTTGTGGCATATTTATTGTGTATTTTCTTATTGTGCATCATTAATATGTATTAATATATAATATATGCATATGTTATTTGAAATTTAGTATAACTTGAATCTGTCTAAGTTTGTATGATATCAGAAATTGCATTTTTATGCTTATTTAAGCTATTGCTAATGAGTTGACAAGGTATAAAAATGTGTGAGATGCATTACTTGAATTTAAGTCAGTATATTAGTAGTTGTATTTTTAATGTTTATTAGAGTTTGTTTTGTCACAGGGTTGACAGGGTTAAAAATGGTTAAAAATTGTTTGATGGGTGAATTAATTGATTAATTGTTTTATTCATGAATATATAAAAAGAGAATGTTCAGTTGTGTAATTGTGTCCCATTAAAGAATTAATGGATTAAATTTGTTTGCTGCTTCACCTTCTGACTCCTTTATTTTGGTGTATCTGTGACTTTTGTGGTTTGCTGTTTGGAGTATCAGTATCAGTATGGAGAATATTGAAGATTTACCCATGGTTGGTGTGGTTTAATCACGAGGGCGAAGCCCGAGTGGTTAAATAAAGCCAACCGTGGGTAAATCTTCAATATATCACATCCACGGAGTCAGTTATTGCTATTATACAATGACATTATTTAAGAAAAAAATACTTACTTTTCTTAAATTATGTCTTTGTATAACGGTGCATTACTGTTCTTCCACCGATGGTGGTATACTACTTCCTTGTGTTGATGTACAGTGCATGCATATGGGACTTGCGTTCCCACACATACCCAGTACATCAATGCTTTGAAAAGGGAGCAACGGAGAAAAGAAAGTCTCTGTTGCGCCGTTTTTTTTTTTTTTTTAAATTAAAAAAAAAGTTTGGACACTTTATACCAATGGAAAAAGGTTTGGGCGACCGGACCTTTTTCCATCGGTATATTGTGGGATTTATAATGGGCACGCTGGCCAATCAGCATGCACGTTTTGGAATATTAATGGGGGGGTCATTGTATAATTATCTGTAACACAGCCTTAGGCTGGAACATAAATAAAGAACTCTTGTAAAATATAACTAAGTAAGGATTTTTATTCAGGTTCTACTGTGCCAAAACCAAACATGACTTCCACAACAGATAGCACTGCTTGCAGGTGATTTTATCAAGGAAACCAAACATGACTTCCACAACAGATAGCACTGCTAGCAGGTGATTTTATCAAGGAGGAGAAAGGTAAGATTTTCTGAAGCAGAACTGAGATATCAGGTCAGTACAGGACTACTGGGCTAAGATCTTACAATGAACACCAGTGTTTGAGAACAGTCGGTGGTCATAACATTGTTACTTGAATAAAACCTGGGCAAAACTGGGCCTGGAAAGCTCGATAATTTGACACTACAGTTTTTGCCTTCATAACTTTTATGTGAGGATACCATTTGTAATGAGAAGTGAGGCATTCAGATCCTCAAAGGAGCAGCTGACAACTAAAAATCCTCATAGGAAATGAGGAAATAAGGAACAGATCAGAAACAAATGAACACACACACACATCCCCTCAGCCAGGAGATAATTTAATTAATAGTTTGTTGAGGTTAGTAGTTAAAGCTACCAAATTAAAGCTTCTTTTTGGAGTGGGTCAGGAAAACTGGCTTGGAAAACTGACTTCCCAAGCTCAACCAATATACATGTGGATGTGAGGATACTGTGTGAATCAAACTTTCAGTAACAAGAAAGACAGAGCTGTACAATATCTTTCCATATCAGCAGATGTTTGAATACTGGGGTGACCACTACAACAACATTCATAAAAATTGGAATTTGCTGCAGGCAGGCAACCAGCCAGCGATCTGGTTGGAATTCTACAACTCGGTCTTCTTTGCAGACTGGTCACCTTCCCACACCAAAGATCTCAAGGACAGCAGTCCACACAATCATCAGTTCTCTGTGCTGTCACAGGAAAAGGTCATCTCCAATAAGTGTGAATACTGGAAGGTTTCTAGATTAAAGGTAAAATATGGCCTCCTAAGACAACTACCCCCCCCCCCCCCTCACCCAGCCTGCAAATGCACAAGGAAAGCTTATTAACACACAGTAACTATTTTTTTATTTTAAGTTGTCTCATTAAAAAAAGTAATGGATAATGGGGAAGTGGGAAGAAATTTACAGTGCAGCAGTGATCCCAGCATTCAAACATCCACCACAATGTATACTGTTACATAACTGTACTTCATTCATCATATGGATCACTGCTGTAATATTAGTCATGAAGACTACTAATGCAGTACATGTGCCCTTAACCCAAACTCTGGGTGAAGGAATCAACGAGTTCTCTTAAGAAGTTCATCAAAATGGGGAAACCAAGTACAGGTCTTCATGGTCCTGCTTTTCTTGAGGTAAGGAACAGTCCAGAATAAAACCCTGTCTCAGACTACTAGTGGACCCCCCCCCCCTTTAGCTATACAACAGAACAGCCAGCTGACCTATCAAGGTACCCCTGAAAACTCTACTTGAACTTATGCAGTTTCCTGAATTATATTTTGTATCCTGATGCAGTGAGCTCCATTACCTATTTGTCTGAGGCCACAGCAGACCTCTAACTCATGCAGAAATGAATGTCTTCCTCCTGTGAGGCAGGAAGTGAGCTACTGCCTCATCTCTGCCCTGCTGCCTCCTCTTGCCTCTTCCTCCTTTCTAAGTCTTTTCTTGAATGCTTTCTTTTGTAAAGCTGCTTGGCCCTGAATGATTTCAACAAAGCCAAAGCCCTGTGAGGGAGTGTCCCTTATACAATGGGATCACAGAAGGAAGCAACTGCTTCATTTTTTGAACAGCCCTCCCCTTTTTCAAGTCTTCTGAAGATCTCTTATGAAGGAGGACCAGACAGTAAACACAAATAAGGGACACGAAAGATCGGGCCACTTCTTCAAGAAGGGAAATGAATACTGAACCATGCATGCAGCAGGCTAAGGCTCATCTATGCACAGTAGCTCCTTTGCGCCTCAAACAAAATATTTACTATTAAGGTTTAATGTCTCCCTAAAGGAGACATCATTTGGTAGACATGCAAGTGACAGTGATTTATCACTATCCATGCAGTATCTTAAAGCAGGATATATAAGGGAGGCACAACTTAGGTTTTAGTACTCTTCATGGCTAATGGTTAAGATGAAAGATGGATGAGTTTAAAGGAATTTGTTTTAAATTGTGGCAAAGGTACCAAGGTGCTGGATTCTTCCCAAGTATTCACATAGTCTTTAACACATTTTCATTAATCAAAGAATGCTGAGGCAGGCATCAGAGGGACTGAAATCCCAATGAATGAAACCTGACTGAGGGACAGCAGGCTCCTGTTGTCTGGAGAAGGTGGTGGCTGTCTAAATCCAAAAGTAACATTTCAGAAACTGACAAATACTGTATCAGGATAGCGATGACATCAGGAAAAAAGGTCCTCTTAATGGGATTGTCCATATACTTGCCCAAATCTGACAACTGCCATCAGGCTGACACATCAGAAATAACTAGTGAGGCCCGGCATCAGAAAGAGAGCACTACCCTAATACTGGCCTCTACAAATGGGGACTGACAGCTATCAACAGGCAGATCTATGAAACTAAAGCCCTTTGGTCCATGCAGGAATAATTAGGCTTCAGTCTCATTTATCCTGCCCACTTCCTTAGCTACAATTTTTCTGAGCACAGTGTTTAGCAATAGTAATCAGCTCCAAGTTTTTTTTTTTTAATACAGACAATGTGCTTGCAGTCAAAATGGAAATTATGGGCATTTCCTGGATGAGGACTAGTTTTTGGTACTCAAGAATGCTTAAGAGTTTCTTAGCTTATTTTCTTTTTAAAGTAAAAATTCTCCTTACTGGGGAATATGTAGCTACCCCTAAGAGAGAAAAGGAAGGATGTCATCATCCTTGGAAAATTAAGCAGTACGTATAAAAAGATATTGTAACCAACACCAACAAACATTTATATGCCATTAAGGAAAGCAAGGAAAAAACAGAAAATGGAACTGAAGACGGCATGAGCTACGTCCTCCCTTTCTGGCATGAGTTCAACATCTCCGGCATGGAAGGAAATCCAGCCCATGCAAGGGGCATCCGAACCTCTGGAAGTCAAGCTGGACAAGTGATATTCAACAATAACAAGTTATTTCAGCTGTAAACCCTATGATGAACACCAACTTGTTATTAAATAAGGCAGTGGCAACCAAATATCTGCCTGATACTGCCATTTCAGTGTTCCATTTGGAATTAGTCGATCACTTCAACAAGCAAAGTTTACATATGTTGGAAATTATAAAGAAACACTATAGCCAACATATAGAAAGTTTGTGTCCCAACATTATTTCTCTTAACAATGAAATACAAGCTCACAGTGACTTTAGTAGGTACCAGTTCGAATACAACAGAATTTTTAGTAGTATAGATCAACTTATTGAGAAACTCAAAACCACCAAAAGTACAGTTTTGTACCTACCATAAATGTAGATGTCCGATAGGTATGCATCTGCAGTCCTAACATATGGGTTGTCCTGCCTCAGGCAGCCCTTTGGTCGGCCGGATTCCAAAGTCTGGGTCTGGCCTTGGCTGATGTCGCACTCCACCCGACGTCATAGCTGCTGTGGTATAAAGGCATCAGCCGACGCCATTTTCCTCAGTGTTTCTTGCCCCAGATGCCAGGTGCCCTCTAGGAAGGCTAAATTTGGATAAATGCAAATAATTCCAAACAGTAGAAAGCAAAAATTATACATATATATACATATATACAAAACAAATACACCATAATAATTTCCCCCAGCTAGCTAAAAGAGGGTAAGTACCCTAGGAATACCACAGAGGGAAGGAGGGTGGGTAATCCTGACTGCAGATGCATACCTATCGGACATCTACATTTATGGTAGGTACAAAACTGTACTATGTCCTTCAAGGATGCATCTGCAGTCCTAACATATGGGTAGAATACCATAGCCAAACTGGGGGAGGAGGCACTAAGATAAAGATGGTGTAGTCAAGATCCCTTGCAACACAGCAGTTGCAAAACCTGCTCGGGATCTGGAGTATAAGGGAAGGTTATAATGCTTGGCAAATGTATGCACGGAGCTCCAAGTAGCAGCTTCTAAAATGTCTTTGGTAGCCACTCCTCGTAGGAAGGCTGTAGTGGTGGCTGTAGCTCTTGTGGAATGAGGTCTGATATTTTCAGGAGTTGTCTTGCCATGAAAAGAGTAGCAAAATCGTATGCATTTTCCTATCCATTTTGAGATTGTCTGTTTTGAAATTGCTTTCCCTTGCATTCCTGTTGTATATGCTACCAACAGTTGGTCAGTTTTTCTGTTGGTCTTAGTTCTGTCCAGGTAGTAGCGTAATTGTCTGTGCACATCCAAGGTATGTAGCAGTCTTTCCCCCCTGTTCTGTGGGTTGGGGAAAAATGTAGGTAAATGAATTGCTTGGTTCAATGATACTCTGGAGACCACTTTTGGCATAAAGGTAGGGTTGGTCCTCAGGGACACTCTATCCTGATGGAAGATTAGAAAGGGCTGTACTGCCATTAATGCCTGTAATTCAGTAACCCTTCTTGCTGAAGTAATTGCTAGCAGGAAAGCAGTTTTCCAAGACAAGAACTGTAAATCTGCTGTTGCTGCCGGTTCAAAAGTGTTAGCTTTTCCAGCACAAAGTTGAGATCCCATGTAGGTAAAGGTGGTTTCCTTGGAGGCTTTACGTTTTTGATTCCTCTCAAGAACTGTCTGAGTAGAGGATGAGAGAAGACAGGAGGATCCATGTTGTATTCTGCTGAGATTGCTGATGCATGAATCTTGATGGAGGAGTAGGAGAGGCCATTGTGGAACAGTTCTGCTAAGTATTCCAAGATGTGTGCTATGTTTGCCAATGAAACATTTTCCCTTTGCTGTACTCCACATGAGGTATCTTTTCCATTTGGCTGAATAAGTTTTCCTTGTGGAGGGTCTGCGAGCCTCCAGGATAATGTCCTTAACCCTCTGAGATAAATCTGGGTTATTTTGTCTTATGCAATATTCCAAGCAGCTAGCTGCAGTGTTTTCAAGTTTGGATGTAGGATCTTGTAGTTGTTCTGTGTTAGGAGTAAGGGACATAGAGGTAGAGGCCATGCGTGTGCCCGAGACATGCTTCTCAGCAGCGGGTACCAATGTTGCCTCGGCCAGTCTGGAGCTATCAGGATTACCCTTGGCTGATCCTCTTTGATCTTCAGTAGGACTTTGGACATCAAAGGAAGAGGTGGGAATGCATATGCTGTCAGGTTTTTCCAGCTGAAAGAGAGGGAGTCCACCCTCCAAGCAAGTGGGTGGAATGCTCTTGTGCAGAATTTCTTCAATTGGTGATTGTGTGGGGAGGCAAACAGGTCTATCTCTGGTAGTCCCCATTTCTTTGTTATGGTTTTGAAGATATCTGGATGCAGCATCCATTCGTGAGCATCCGTGGTAGTTCTGCTTAAGGTGTCTGCTGGTGAATTTTCTCTTCCTGGTACAAATCTGGCCTGAAGTTGAATGTTGAGATTCAGGGCCACATTCCACAGGTCCATTGCCATCCGGCATAGAGGATATGAGTGTGTACCTCCCTGTTTGTTGATGTACCACATGACTGTGGTATTGTCCGTCCTTATCAGCAGGTGACCTTGTTGAAGGAATGGTCGGAATGCCTGGATTGCATGTTTCACTGCCAGCATCTCCTTTAGATTTATGTGTAGATTCAGCTGGTCTTGGGTCCATAGGCCTTGTATGCACTTGTCCACCATATGTGCCCCCCAGCCTAGGTCTGAGGCGTCCGTGGTGATAGTTTGACTTGGATGAGGTTTGTGGAAAGGCAGTCCTCTGTTCAACCGACAGGCCTGAGCCCACCACTGGAATTCTTGCTTTAGGCATGGAATCATTGGAATCTGGGCTTCTAGACTGTGCTTGTGTTGAGACCATACATTCCTTAGGTACCATTGCAACTTTCTCATATGCAGTCTGGCATGCGGAATCAATATTATGCAGGATGCCATGTAACCCAGGGCTTGCAGGACTTTCCTTGCAGTAAGCTGAGTTTGTGTTGTTAATGTCATGAAATATACTGGGAGTTGCTTTTGTTTTTCTTCTGTGAGAAAAGCCATCTGAGTTGATGTATCCAGTTCTGCCCCAAGAATGTTATCCTTTGGGATGGTACTAGTCTTGATTTTTGCATGCTGACTGTGAATCCCAAGGCTTGCAACAATTGTATGACCTTTTCCAAATCTTTTGTTAATTTTGCCTTGTTGTCCGCTTGTATTAGGCAGTCATCCAGGTATGGGTAAATTTGAATTCCCTGAAGCCTGCAATGAGCAATTACTGATGCCAGGCATTTCGTGAATACTCTGGGCGCAGTAGATAAGCCAAAGGGCAATGCTGAGAATTGATAATGCTCTGATCCTGCAAGAAATCTGAGGTGTCTTCTGCAGTCTGGTCGTATAGGGACGTGCAGGTATGCCTCCTTGAGATCTAGAGTTACCAGCCAAGACTCCTTGCCCAGCATGGGAAGAAGTTGCTGGAGGGTCAGCATTTTGAATTTTGGAACAATGAGGTATGTGTTCAGAGCGGACAAGTCGAGAATAGGTCTCCATTGATTTTCTTTTCTTGGTACAAGGAAAAGCCTGGAGTAAAATCCTTGGCCTTGTTCCATAGGCGGTACCTTTTCTATAGCTCTCATCCTTAGTAAGTTGTTGATTTGTCTTAGAGCGTCTGTTTTTTGACTTGGTGGTAGGTTTGGCATTCCTCTCTTTTTTGGTAGAGTGTGGAAGTGAAACCTGTAGCCTTTGTCTATTGTTTGTAAAGTCCATTTGTCTCCTGTAATGTAATGCCAGTTGTGGGAAAATAAAGCTAGTTTTCCGCCCAAGGGTGCTGCCAGTTGTTCCCTGGTAGGCGGAATCACAGCCAAGTCATTGTGTCTGTCCAGTGGTAGTGGTTGTAGTTGAATCTGTGGCAGTACTTCTCTGATTGGTAGGCTGCCACTGACGTCCCCTGTAGGTACCCCTGGATTGACCTCTGCCTCTTGGACGTCTATTTCTGCCTCTCTGTGCTCTAGAGGTGTCTGGAAAGGACCAATTCTTCGAAGGCCAATTCCTGCTAAACCTCGGAGGTTGGACCTGTAAGAAATCCTTGACTGTTTGGACAGATTTAGCTTTTTCCTCCACCTTCTTTAGAACCTCCTGTGCAGGGGAGCCAAACAAACTTTGTTTCTCCATAGGGGCATCTAGGAGTTTTGACTTAACATGGTCTGGTAATGATTGTTCTTTTAACCAAGCATGCCTTCGAATCACTGTACCAGTCATAGCTGATCTAAAAGAAGCCTCCAGTGCATCATAGCCACATTTTAGAAAATGGTTACTGACCTGTTGAGAGTTATGTACCAATTCCTGAAGGGACTTGGTCTATAGGTTCAGGGAGGATAGTTTTTATTTAGCTGGTCTAACAAAATTCCTGGTACTGAATCATGTGGAATTGACAGTTTAAGGCCCTGGCCGAAAGAGTAGCAGAAGTATAAACCTTTTTACCCCACCTCTCTAATGCTCTAGATTCCCTTTCAGAGGGGAGAGGATTTTTGGCAGAGACAGCTGCCACAGCCTTAGGGTCCTGTGAAATGGTTTCAGGATCTGCCACAGGAGCCTTATACAAATGGTAGTGTGTGTCCAGGACCCTGTAATATCTGTCTGGCTTGGCAGGGGCCGGAGGAAGAGAATCAGGGGCAGTACAGGCATCATTATATGCATCATCAACAAATGTTAGTACTGGAGGAATGGCTAAAGGTCTATGCTGTGATAAGTGTAAGAAAGTCCTTAGCCTTTTCCTTGAATCTGAAAAATCCTGGCCCTGCCATTGAAAGTGTTCCCTCATAGCATGTAAGGTTTCCCCAAAGGAAAATTCTTCTGGAGGAGAAGCAGAAGGAATGGAATCTTCTGCATCAGAATCCTCATAAGGAGAATATGGGCCTTCCTGAGGGTTTGAGACATCTGAGTCATCCGAGGAATTGTCTGTGGAAACAGGTTCCGGGGGTTCAGTCCTAGGCCTCTTCTCTAGAGGGGGTTGAGAGGCCCTGTCTGGGTGAGGTTGGGATCCCCTGATCAAAGAAATGAGATCCTCAGCCAGGCTGAGCATTTGAGAACTAGAGGTAGGCCTGTGAGAGGGAATTTTAGCAGGTAAGGCCTTAGGGGATTTAGCTGCTTTAGCCCTGGCAAAAGCCTTGATAGACATGGATGCAGGGGGGTCTAGCAGCCCCACGTGCAGGGGTAGATATGTCTAAAGGAATAGTATCTGACAAATCCTGGGTGCTTGTTTCAGTAGGAACAATTTCTGAAGCCGATTCAGCCATGCTCTGTGAAGCCTCGGCTTCCGGAGGCCTGTTTTCGGCCGAAGGAAGAATCGAGGACTCGGTTTCAGCCGAAACCGAGACACTCGCGGTTGGCCTGGCCGTGGTTTCAGCCGAATGTCGGTCCTTTTCCTTGCGTTTTAACTAATTGTGCTGTCGGAGTCTCCAACGGCATTTTGTAAGCAAAGCGGGACCAAAAAACTCCTCTGCAAACTCCGACCGACGTCTAAGCGTCCGTCGGTTGAAAGAAGCACAGGCTAAACAAGCTGATACGTCGTGGTCCGGGCCTAAACAAGGAAGGCAGTAAGAGTGGAAATCCTTATGAGGTATTTGTTTCCAAGTTAAACAATTATTTACTTTGTCTGACATCGGCTGAGGCAAGAAAGAGTCTAGCTTTTAGAAGTCTTGGTAGTAGAAATCTCTGGATCTGACCGACCGGCACTTGCGAACAGCTTCTGCTTCAGGCACCGCGCGGCAAGAAAGACTGAGGAAAATGGCGTCGGCTGATGCCTTTATACCACAGCAGCTATAACGTCGGGTGGAGTGCGACATCAGCCGAGGCCAGACCCAGACTTTGGAAGGGCTGCCTGAGGCAGGACAACCCATACGTTAGGACTGCAGATGCATCCTTGAAGGACATCAAAAAAAACTGAACCGAGACATCTTAGCTTACCGTAACAGGACAGCTTACCCTGATCCACCTACTACTAAAAATCAGAAGGAGGCTAACAGGAAGATGGATAGTAACCATGAGGGGCAACAACACGACCTTATCATTGCAAGTAATGAAGAGGCTGAACAAATCAACGGTACCAATGAGTTACAGGATATCCGGTCACCAGTGGTAACAAGAAGTAAAACATCTAAGGGCAACAACCCCATTAACAACAGAAATGATTACCAGAACACCAACAATAGAAACAATTATCAGAATAACAATAATGCAGGAAATTTTCAGAGGGGACAGAATGTTTGGCAGAATACACACCAAACGAAACGAGGGCAGTCCAACAGGTACCCGATGAAGAATTAGATACAGACATTGAAGTCGATCCAGGTGATCAGTATACATTGTGTAAAATCTTACACAATGAAACAGGTGACTTTAAAGTATACAACTTTTCATCAGTATCAGTTGATAAAATGTTAATTGAATTATTTGCTAAAGGAACCACGTTTGTTCTAACCCCATATTTTAATGTTGCACAAGCTATTATCGACATAAAATGTTTTGTGAGTAAAGCTAATTTTAAATTGATGTTTCAGAATGAGTTACTGCAACTTGACGCAAAATTTAAAATACCAAGTATTTACAACCCACCACTTCACCCTGTTACTAGCCTTATTTGAGAGTATCTGTGAGTTAGATGTTCGAACCCTGCAGCAGAATAGGGGCAACAATAGACCACACCACAACATAAGTAAAGATGAGAGGGAAGCCCTGAAGATGATCTGCTCCTGTAAAGTCAGGTGTATGAAACCTGACAAAGGCGGTGGCCTAGTCATCATGGATTTGTGGGACTATGAAAATAGGATGCATGAAGTACTAAACAATGAAACATACTTACCTGTGTCATTGAATGAGGTAAACATGGCCTCTAACAGAATTAAAGGATACATAGAGGATTTCTTTATAGACAATCAAATCAATATCCAAATGTACAATTATATGACCATCCCTAGTCCAAAAATACCATTGTTATTCGGTATCCCTAAGATTCATAAGGACATCATGAACCCACCAATGAGACCACTGGTCGATGGAAGTAATTCTATAACTTATGGTTGTGCCAAAGTCGTCGATCATATTCTCAAAAAAATATGTGAATGAAATACCAACCAATTGCAAAGATTCATGGTGATTTTTGCAACAAATCAATAATTTGAACTATGAACAAGAATACGGGTTCCTGACAATAGATGTAAGAGACCTGTATACTTCCATACATCAAACAGGTACTGAATGGGTAACACTACTCAAAGTCCAGAGGGGCAAAAAACTCAGAAATTTCACTGATAGGTGAATTATTAGATATCATCCTATCCAACAACTTCTTATATTTAGAAAACAGCACTACCTTCAGAAAGTAAGTGTCGCCATGGGGTCTCCCTGTGGCGGCAGTTTTGCTAATTTAGTTATGGCAAAATGGGAACACGATTTTATCCAAACAAAAGAAAATATTCAACAACTAATCTACTTTTATAGCAGATTTTTGGATGATATTTCCATCATTGTTAAGGGTGACCACTCTACAGCCCACCACCTGGTGTCATATTTTAACACCACTGACTTCTTGAAATTCACGCATTTTTATGACAACAAAATACCTTATCTCGACGGACTGTTGAGGAAGGATAAACAGAAAAAAGGTTACTTTGCCACAGTTTATAGAAAGGAAACATACTCTAACTGCCTTTTACATTTTTCCAGTGGTCATCCCTTCCACCAAAAGCATGCAGTGGTTAAGGGCCAGTTGGTGCGAGCAGCCAAGATGGTCACAGAGGCATCTGACTTCAGTGCGGAATGTAAACTCTTGAAGTGTATGTTTTTGAGTAACGGACATCCATCTAAGTTAGTGGATGAACTCACACATGAAGTCACCCTCAAAAGGGATAGAGGAACATACAAACCCTTATTATATTTTAAGGATAGTCTTCCCAATACACAATATGACAATGGGGTGAGGGAAGTGGATTCACCCACCACAACTAACAATTTCCACCTAAGTTTGGTGACCACGTTTTGTGGGGAAATCAACAGTTTTGTACGCACAGTAAAAAATAACTGGGGTTTAATAAACAACAGCCCAGTACTTAGTGAAATTTTAGTTTCCCAACCTAGAATAGTGTCCCGTAAGGGTTCAAATTTAAAGAATTTATTGGAGAATAAGTTGAGTGATGGGTCATGAAATCAGGGCATGTATAGATGTGGCAGGTGTTCACAGTGTAAGGTAGTGGATTCCACAACCAATTTTACAGTAAGGAACATCAAATACAGGGTGAAAATTAGAAGTTATGTACTTACCATAATGTTCCATCTGAGTAGGTAAACTTCATTTGTCAGCAACCTATGGGTTATTGGATCCATATCGGATCCGAGCTGGCAGCTTCCAACAGCTAAAATCCGAGCTCCAAGCTCCTCCCCTTACCCATAATCCCCTGCTATCCCTTCCTGACCTCAGATCGAGTTTGCTTAGCCATAAACCATACGATACCAAGAACCACCTCCCTACTCTAACCTGGAAACAATCCGCCATGACAGTAGGAGACCTTTGAACATCCATAGAGGCTAGGGGGACGGAGGGAGGGATGGTTGCTGACAAATGAAGTTTACCTACTTAGATGGAACGTTATGGTAAGTAAATAACTTCTAAATCTGAAGTAGTTAACTTCATTTGTCCATCAACCTATGGGACAGTGTCCACAGCTACCTGATTCTTGGGAGGTCCTCATGGAAGGATGTTCCGGAGCACTGCAGAGCCAAAGGTTGCTCTCCCTCTGGAAACAATATCCAACATGTAATGATTTATAAATGTATGAGATGAAGCCCAAGTGGCTGCTGAACAAATGTCATCCAACAACACCCTAGATCGAAAAGCCGCAGAGGTAGAAATCGATACAGTAGAATGGGCATGAACTCCTTGAAGTGCCGGCCGGCCCGAAATCTCATATGCCAAAAGAATACATTGGGAAATCCATCTGGACAATGTAACTTTTGATACAGGTTTTCCCAAAGAGGACTTAGCAAAGGATACAAAAAGCTGGTCTGATTTCCTGTGATCAGCTGTCCTGTGCAAATAGAATCTTAGCTGCCTATGTAAGTCTAGAGAGTGCAACTTGTACTCATCTTTGTTCTGATAATTTGGGAAGAAGACTGGTAAATTAATAGATTGGTTGATATTAGACTCCGATGCAATTTTGAGCAGAAAGGAGGGGTTGGTCTTGAGTGAGACTCTATCTTTGTGGAAAATCAAATACGGTGGCTTGGTGCAAAGGGCTTGAAGCTCTGAGATCCTTCTGGCCGACGTTATGGCAACAAGAAAAGCCGTCTTCCAAGATAAGTATTTCAGGTCCACCGAAGTTGCAGGCTCAAAGGGAGGAGCTGTTAGAGACTGAAGTACAAGAGTTAAATCCCAAGGAGGGACTGCATCTTTTACCGGTGGTCTTAGTAGGAAAGTGCCTTTTAGGAAGGTCTTACATAATTTGGACGAAGTCAAAGGGCCAAGATCACTGCCAACATGATAATGAGAGATTGCGGCCAACTGGACTTTGACCGTAGAAGAGCTAGCACCTTGGTTGAATAACCCTGACAGAAAATCTAGTACTGCTGGCAATGGAGCTGTAAAGGGATCTAAGTTCCGATGCTCCGCCCAAATAGAGAAACGCTTCCATTTACTATTATAGATTCTTCTAGTAGATGGCTTGTGAGTGGCTACTAGAATAGCCTTGACAGGGGATGAGATACCGGGAGTCCTAGCTATCACTGGAACTGGATCAACCAAGCTGTGAGCTTGAGGTTGTCCAGATTCAGGGTTGACAGGCCTGATGGGTGAGAGATCAGATCTGGGATGGGATCTAGAATCCATGGGGGATTCACTAGATGAGACCATAGATATGGGAACCAAGCTTGACGAGGCCAGAATGGGGCAATGAGGATTATTCTGCTCCCCAACCGTCTGGCTTTCTGTAAAACTTTAGCATCACGGGCAGAGGAGGGTAAGCATAAAGTAGACCGGGTGGCCAAACATGCACCAGAGCGTCTCTGGGGGATTCCCCGGGTGGGGGAATTAGAGCGAAGTAGTCGCTGCACTTTGCGTTCAAAGGAGAGGCGAAAAGATCGCAACAAGGTTGACCCCATTTGGAGAAGATTTGCTTCGCTACTTTCGGATTCAGAGACCACTCGTACGGTGACAAGATGGATCGACTCAGTCTGTCCGGCAAAATGTTGGACCGTCCCGGAATGTGTGTCGCTATGAGAAAGCGGTTGGTGGACATAGCCCATTCCCACACTCTCATGGCATCCCGATAAAGTGGATAGGACCTGGTTCCCCTTGTTTATTGATATACCAGACAACCGGCATGTTGTCTGTCTGGATCGCAATTGTCCCCAAGGGAAGAACGCCTTGAAGTGCTTGCAATGCCAAAAGCACCACTCTCATCTCTAGGACACTGATATGCAATGAGGTCTCCGAATGGTTCCACGTGCCTTGGATGGTCCTGCCCAAGCAGTGCCCCCCCCCCACACCCGAGGCGAGAGGCGTCTGTGGTCACCGTGGCTAGGGAGGGGAGAAGGGACTGGAGCCACCATAAGAGGGCTTTCTTGCACACCCTGCTGAGAGGAATGGGGAAGCTCAGGGGATGTAGCAGCAAGAACAACTGGACTTGTAAGGTCCATTGAAGAACTCTCATGTTTAAGCGCGCCATGGGTAGTAGGTTGATGGTTGCCGCCATCGAGCCTAGAGCCCTCAGGACCAATTCCGCAGGGGGAGCTGAGGATTGTAGAAGGGCCAATACATGGAGTTTCAGAGTTCTTAGCCGGTCCGGAGTCGAGAAGGCTAGTAGCTTGTTGGTGCTCAATCTGGCTTCGATGAAATCTAGGATTTGAGTTGGAAGAAGGGAAGATTTTTCCGATGTTGATCATGATCCCCAGCCGGGGAGCTAGATGGAGAAAATAATCCCTGGCAGTGCAAAGTAGATGCCTGGTGAGGGCAGTCAGGAGCCAGTCGTCCAGGTACGGAAAGACCTGAATTCCCTGGAGTCTCAGGTGGGCTGCTACAACAGTTAACACTTTGGTGAACACCCTGGGGGCTGTGGTGAGACCAAAGGGAAGGACCCTGAATTGGTAATGGCTGGCTCCCAGCCGAAAGCGGAGAAACCTCCTGGATCCTCTGTCCATCAAAATGTGGTAGTACGCATCCTTGAGGTCTATGGAGCACATTCAGTCATTCTCCTGCAGAAGGGGGAGAATGGATTGAAGAGTGACCATCTGGAACTTTTCTTTGGCTACTGACAGGTTCAGGAAGGAAAGTTCAAGGATTGGTCTTAAGTCCCCGGTCTTTTTTGGCACCAAGAAGAACCTCGAGTAAAAGCCTGATCCAGACTGGTCTGGGGGATATGCTGGATTGCTCTTTTTTCTAGCAGCCAGAGTATTTCCTCGGCTGCTGCCTCCCTTTGATTGGGTGGGACATCGGGGAGGCTTCGGGGACTGAGAGGGGGATTGAGAAAAGGGATCTTGTAGCCTCTGGATATGATCTGAAGCACCCAGAGATCTGTTGTACTGGACTCCCAAACTGCCAGGTGCCTCGAGAAACGCCCCCCGACTGCCTCCAGAGTGGAGCAGTCGGGTAATCCCTCAGGGTTGCTGCATGGGCCGATCAGAAAAAGGTTCTCTGGACCCAAAGTTCTTCGGGCCCCCTCTGCCTCTAGGGCGGCGTCCACCCTGTCGTCCTCTGCCTCTGAAGGACGAGAGGTCCGGAGCGAAACGGGACTGTTGAGACTTCTGGAACCAGATCTTCTTCTGTCCCTTTTGGTTCCTGGAGAAGGACCTCTGGGGAGCAGAGAAGCGGACACCGACGGCAGACATTTTCCTGTCTTTTTCGCTCTGGACCAGTGTTTCGCGTACGGTCTTGACAAAACGGGCAGAACCATCAAACAGGGCATTTGCAAACGATGCCTTAAAGGGTTCCGCGAAATCACAATGACGGAGCCACGCCTGTCGCCGTAGGACGATTCCCGCTCCACTAGCTCTAGCGGCTCCTTCCGTGGCATGGGATAGTAGCCGCATAGAGGTACTGGAGATAGATTTGAGAGTGGACATTCGGGTAGAGTACACTTTCTTGTCCTCCACCGACATGGACTCTGGGGGCAACCCAGCGTATTCTTTGATAAGATCCAGCTGGAGCCGTATCACGTGTGCCATATAATTCAGCGACCTCACAGAAAAGGTGGCTGAAGCGAACACCAGCTTCCCCAGACAGTCCATCGTCCGAGACTCCTTGTCTGGAGGATGGACCGAGGAACTCTCCTGGGTCAGTTCCCTTTTGGTGGCGGCCGCCACCAACATGGCATCTACCGGGGCTCCCTTGCTCCAACATGACCTGTCCGAAGGGGGGCTGAGAATTTTGTCCGGCCTCTTTGAAATGGGCTCCACAGTGTCCGGTTCCTTCCATGCCCTGGTAGTAATCAGGTCTACCAGGGGATCAGTGGGAGGGGACACCCAAGAGATAGGCGGGCCTGCTTCAAATGCCTCCAGAAACAAAGACTCATCAGAGGAAGGTTTTGAGGCAGACCACCCCCCTCTGATCCGAAGCATCTCCATGATGTCTCCGAAGGAGACGTCTTCGGGGGGTGACCTTAGGAACCTTCCCCTTCCTCCAAGTCTGTGTCCTCTGTCAAAGACTCAGGGGAGTCCAAGTGCCTCCTCTTGCACTTGCGTTTGTGAGGGACCTCCTCGGGGGGGGGGGGCTGTCCGAAGAGGCCTCACCAACCACATCCTGTTCCAGCAAGGGAAATATCTGGGACATCTGAGCAGGCTGTCCCTGGGGCCGGGAGATGGAAGGTGGACCCATCTGAGAGGGAGTGCAGGGTGGAGCCACAGCTGAAGCCGGGGGACTGGAATCCCTCAACAAAACACTCTCCACGGCATCGAACGCCGAAGGAGAGCTGCTCTCCCTAAGATCCGAGAGCAGACCCTCCCTTGGATCTGATGTGCGGATCAGAGCCGGCGCAGACATGGTCAGATCCGAAGGGCCAGTATGCTCCAACCGAGATGGAGCCGAAGCCATACTGACACCTCCGGATCCGAAGCTCAGCTCTCGGCTCAGAGAGCTCGGATCCAAAGAAAATGGACCCGACAGACTCGAAGGTGCCATCGGCGCCGAAGTACCCGATACTAACGGCGCCGACAGTTCCCCCGGCTCCGACGCTACCTGGCTCTGAACCCTGGTAGTGGGTCGGAGAAGGAGTAATCAAGGTGAAAAAGGGGGTCGAGCTCCCAGAGAGGGGGAGGCAGGAGCACTCCCATCTGCAGCTGGGCCTGGAGAAACCTACGCATCATCCGGTCCAAGTCTGCATCGGACATACTCTGGGTAGAACTTGATGAGGCCACCAAGGTGGGCCGGGAGTGCCGCCTCGATGACCTCGAAGGCGACCGGGTCTCCTCCGGCCCCGGAAAAAAGTGGGGAGATCGGAGCCGGGAAGGAGAAGACTCGGAGGCCCTAGGAGGAGAAACCCATTTGGCTGGCAGGGCCGATGCAGAAGCTTCAGCCCGCCACTTGTGGTGCTTTTCCCGGCGTTTCTCCTTTCTGGCTTAACTCTCCTCCTGGCCCAAGATGGGAGGTTGAGTCCCGGCCAGGGGAAGGGGAACAGCAAGTGGCACTGCCGCAGCCGCGGCCGATGCCACAAAGGGACCAGAGGACGAAGCCGGGTCTGGGGGCAGAAGTCCTGCCAGAATCAGCTTCGACCTCTGGTCCTTGAGGGCCCTGGGGTTGAACGCTGCGCAAATAGTGCAGCCGGTGGACAAATGTTCAACCCCAAAGCATAAAACGCGCTGATTGTGGCCATCCGCTGGGGACAGCTTATGGCTATACTAGGTACATTTTGAAAAGAATGTTGTGGGTGCCTCCGCCATACCTACAAAAGAAAACAACACACTCACTAGGCCCCAAAACCACATACCCTAACGTGTACACGAGGGGGAGGGAATAACACTAAAAAGGATAACTAAACACTAGAAAAGAAAAACGTTAATGCTACTGGGGAACTACGTTAACTCACACACACACAAAAATTTGTTTAAACTTAGAAAAAAAGAGATTTTTTTCTAACAAAATCCAATAACCACCATGCCTGGAAGCTCGATCAAGCTGCTGAGAGAACCGCGGCAACCTAGATCTGAGTTCAGGAAGGGATAGCAGGAGATTATGGGTAAGGGGGAGGAGCTCGGATCTTAGCTGTTGGAAGCTGCCGGCTCGGATCCGATATGGATCCGATAACCCATAGGTTGATGGACAAATGAAGTTAACTACTTCAGATCTAGATTTGACTGTAATTCTAAAATGATTGTGTACTTGGCCAGGTGCAAAGTTTGTCCAGCTTACTACATTGGTAAAACTGAACGCAAGTTCAAGGAACGTATCTATAAACATCAGTATGCCATCAGTAAAAGTAAGCTGGACAATGAACTGGCCAAGCACGTAAACGACCACAGCACACATAGCTTTTGTTATATGGTGACAGATCAAATTCCCTATGGCCCAAGAGGTAGCCCTAGTACACTAATGCTTGAGGTTAGAGAATTGTATTGGCAGATTTTAACAAATGCATATAACTATCCAGGACTGAATGAAATGTGTACCATTGTCAGTGTGCTTAAACTGAAAGCGTTAGAAAGGTAAACAAACATTTATAGCAGGAATGTAGTAACTGAATATAAATGTAATAGACAATTACATCCATGTCTTTCACCACGTACTGTATATGAGTCATTGTAAAATAGTAGGTTTATGAATCATCAGTAATTTTCATACTTGTGTGTATATAAAGGAATGGGTAGATACATATATACATAAATATGGTTAGTAGATTTTATGTATGAACATATAGGGTTGTAGGTCACTATATATACTTATGATTTTTATAGACAGATATTTTATAAAGTTTTTTTTTTACATATAAAGAAATTTACATATATATATTTCATATTTCTTGTCATGTTGTCGTTAGTACAAGTAGCACAGTACTAGGTGCATGGCTGTCATGTACATGCTTTGAGTGGAAAGTGCTCTTGTAAACAATAGAAATATTACAAAGTATCGGGTCTTGTTACTTTGTTTCAAAAGTTACATCTACCGGTAACTCTACTGGGTGACTGGGATCACATGATTAGTAATGCCAGTATTTAAACTATTTTTTAAATGCATTTTGTTACATCTGAAGAAGTCTTTGTATTTAGAAGACGAAAAGCGCTTTATTTATACTGTGTTTTTATTCTACATTAAATCGATTGAGTGAACTATTTAAACTACTGGGTCCTGCTTCTTTCGACATCGGTATTTGTGTGTGTAGCCAACCAAATATCTGCCTGATACTGCCATTTCAGTGTTCTGCAAGAACTGTGCATCTTCCCATTCCTGATCTCTTGCTTTTTTCCACTCTGAACTTTCTATGAATTTCCAATTAATCCATTTTTATCTGAGTCCCTCACAGCAGTGCTACTGTATCATGTGTATCATGAGCAAAACTCTTCAAACTTCTCCTGCAGTCAGTGGCAAAACAAGTCTTTTTTTTTTTTTTTTTTTTTTAATCATAAGATGAACTTCACAGCTATGTTAACTAAATTAAGCTTTGCTGTTATATCTTTATACTTGGGAGTGCAACAATAAAAAAATAGGAAACATGATCACAGCTTTCCAGGAAAACATTAAAAGATACTTTAATTGCAAATACAAGTCTTCTTCTTCTTCTTTCGGCTTTTCCCGGTTAGGGGTCGTCACAGCGAATCACCTGTCCGCTCATGATTGGCAGTGAAGTTTTACGGTGTCGAGTTGCCAGCCCGGCACCCAACCTTCCACAGAAGGCATACACACACGCACACACTCACACCTAGGGCCAATTTAGAGTGTCCAATCCACCTCTGCATGTCTTTGGGATGTGGGAGGAAACCGGAGCACCCAGAGGAAACCCACGCAGCCACAGGGAGGACATGCAGACTCCGCACAGAAGGCACCCCAGCCGAGGATCGAACCAGAGAACCTCTTGCTGTGAGGCAACAATACTGACCGCTGCACCACTGCGGCCACCCTCAATTAAAAATCACCTCATGTGATCTGCAACTCAAATTCTTTCAACAGACAAATGGCCTTCATGAGATTTTACAGTTTTTATTTTGTTAACATTTCAATCTCAACTGTTTGAAGAACAGAAAGTACTGCACCAATGCTGTTACAACAGAAGTTAAACTAAAAATGACAGTTTTAGCCAACTGGGAAGCAGATGGTAAGGTACTTCTCAAAGAAAGTTATTAACATAAATAACTTGCGGATTACCTAGACTGACATATTGTACAAAAGGAGATGAACAGTACAGAAAGTATTTGGCATAGGAAAGCTATGACAACAAAATATTTAAAGAGATTAATTGTGATTGAATGACTTATCGAAAAGCTAGCTAGGCAACTTCTTATAAAATACTAAAGGGAAAAAATAATAAAAATACAGAGCACAACTAGTGACTGAGAGGTAGACAACTATGATGCAAGGTGTGTGTGTGAGAAATATGGAGCACAAGAATATCTAAGCATAAAAAAGAAACAGGAAGAAAAGTGGGTGAAGAGAAGGGTCAGAGGAGGAGGAGGAGGAGGCAGAGGTTCTACTTGTGCTGCACTGTAAATTTCTTTCACAGTTAACTCAGCTTTTATTATAATGCTTTATCACAAAGCACTTTACAATAATTCAAGCACATCCATCTTAAAAGCAGACATTAGGAACATAAATTCAAGTTGTATTCTGTGATGGAAGACTATAAAGTGTGCAGCTTCAAAAACTATTTAACAGATAATGATTTGAAGGTTTTACTATGAACATCAGCAAAAGAAACAGAACTCCATTTCTGCAATACATAAATATTTACAAATACAGTCTATGCACATGATACATATGCAACACATTAAATACTGCTCCATCTAAATATTCAATACATTAAAAAGCGTTCCATCTAATCAGTCTTCAATACAATTATTAAATTATCTGATATGTTTCTTCTACTCTTTACATCCTGTTTAGCTTTCAGTTATTCACAGTTTTCCAAATATATCTTGCTAGCATGTCCTTTATCTTTTTGCTTACCTTTTTTTTTTTTTTACTTCATTCATTAATTCAATTACCTCCATTAATGTAAGTGGTCTTCTAAGTTTCCATTTCCTTGTTATTTTTCCATACTAAAATCAGCAGCTATAATTGCCCGATTATGTCTGGGTAAGCCTTAATTAGGGTCCTAGCTCAACAGACATAATCCCTTGATATCTGTACATTATCATCCATAATACTGTCTATTAAATCCTACAGTTCCATCTTAAAAATTTGTCAGCCTACTACAGCGTACTTCTGCTGAGATAAACATCTTGGATAATCTACTTGGTGTACAGAAATATCTGTATAGACAATTCCATGCAAAACCAGGGATTTAAGCTACATATCTGGGTGATTTACAAATTTCTTCCTGGTGATGTGTCAATAACTTTCCCCAGAAACGTTTTCCATTTTTCTCATAATTCTTTTCTACATATACTTTGTAGGACCTACTATTTATTTATTTGTTTGTTTGTTTGTTTGAAGCTATTTCTTTTCTTCATTCCACCAATGACTCAACTTGGGTCTTTTCCCTCTACTGCCTTACTGTCCCTATTCTTTCTTATATTCTTTCATTAAATTTTATAGGAGTTTTCATTTTCCAATACTAAACTCTTCTCTGCTTCCCAGTGTTTCACCTTTTCCCAGTGTTCTATTCACTCCCAATATCTAGGTTCCTTCTTTAATTTCCTCTGTCTACCTACTGCTATATAACTGCCATTTTAAACTTTTTTTATTACCTTTTATTTGTATAGGTATTAGTGTCACTACCCAATTTTGCATCTTATTTTGTTCTACTGACTTCACTAGCCCCATATATACACATGTATACACACACATTTGTACATGTGCTAGCGATAGCTTATAGCTTGATTCCAATTTTCTCAGGTCCTCCCTTGGTCCCCTTTATCTTTCTAGCATTTGTTTCCATTTTGGCCTACATTGTTTCTGCATGCTGCAATATAATCTTTGAATCTTCCTATAAAGCCATGCAGACAAGTCCAACATACTTAACCTTACTTGTTTTACTGGGACTATTAATCATTTCCAATTAACTCTTGGACTTTTGTTATTCCATATAAACTTTTCGATCTCACTGCTTATTTGCCATATTTTATCATTTGGTCTTTTGTAATATGCCTAACCCACTTATACCCCTAATGGCACCAAAAACATTTCTGTCACCTGTACCTTACTATCTAGTTTCATATTTATCATCTTCCATTTATTTTTCATATTAAGTTTAATGTTGCCTTTCCCCATGATTTTTGCAGCTTCTTCTGGAACAGCTTTAAGCCAGATTCTAAAATATTTAATTTTATAATGCCCCCACAAAAAAGATATTTCTGTATCAACATATAACATGGTGCATAAATCTGTACTATTCCTTTTATCTTATTTTATTAATTCTATAGCATACTGTTGTAATATATTAAATATTTCACAAATTTGTCTTTGTGGATCTGTTATATATAAAATAACATCACCTGCAAATATGGTTATTTTTTTCTTGATAGCCATACCAATTGCAACTCTGTACTAATGATTCTCTTATTTGTATTGGTAGTGGCTTACTATATAATGCAAAAAGAAGCCATTAAAGATGGTATCCCTGCTTGGTTCCTCTTGAAGTTTTCAAAGATCTAAAAAAAATACTTTGTACTTTAATAAGTCTCCACCCATTGTATATCCTCATAATTTTACCCATTTATCAGGAAAATCAAACCTCATTAACAATCAGTGTAAAAATTTATAGCTGACCCTGTCAAATGCTTTTACTATGTCTAGTCTATTTAGCACTAATGCATCCTTATTCATGTTTGTGCTGTGCTGTACTACAAATGTTTTATCTATCCTATCAAAAGTCTGTCTCATTTCAATAAAATCATATTGATCAAGATTACATTTTCTTTATTTTTATTGCCATAATAGTTAAATATCTTACAGCGTTGACATTGGCCTGGACTGGATCAGTCTGGTCCTTTCCCTTCTTCAATATAGACAGACATAACTGCTTTCTTCTAAGAACTTGTGACGTCCCCACTTTACAAAATTTTTTAAACAACCTCAGCCAGATATCTATAATTAAATCTTTTTTCAGCTTCTATATCCCTACTGGTGACTAAGCTACAGCTTGATGCTATACTACATGTTGTATTTTTTTCCTTAGTTTCTCTAACAGAAATGTTTCTTCTTCCTCTCCTAGCATAGGTATGTATATTTCATAGGTTTATAGGTGTGTACTAGGCTAATGGCCCTGGAGCCTTTACAAGCCTAGCCCATAGGACTACCATAGCATCATGCCATCCAACCTTAGTTCCTAGTGCCTCTGTCGAGTAGAGCCACTGGAGTGATCCCTGGTGTGAATTTTCTAATTCCCATCCACTCCTCAAGATTTCTCTTGAAGAGGGCCAGTGAGGTACTCTGCTTGACATGTATGGGACGTCTATTCCATAGCATGGGTAGTCTCTGGGTTATGAACCTGTCCCTCCAGCATGTTCTGTTAATTGTGGTAATGAGGTTGAGGTCTCTAGAACATGTGGTGTGGAGCAATTGGGATTTCATTAGATGTAGCATTTCTAACAGAGCTGGGTCAGACATGGCTTTGTAAGTAAAGTAGAGATCGTCTCTAAGTAGGCGATATGAGACGGAGAATAGTTGGAGTTTGAGTCTGTCCATATAGGACATGTGTTTAAGGCCTAGGATCCTCCGTGAGGTACTTTTGCGGCCTCTCCAGTTGTTGCAGGTGTCTAGTGAGGTACATGCCAAATGGGGAATTTTACTCGATGATTGGCATAATGAGGGAAGAGTAGAGGGAGACAATAACCTCTTTCTTCCTGGATGCGAAACCCTTAGTAATGAGATGTGCCACATAGGACTTTCTGACCACAGTGGCAACGTGGTGGTCAAAAGAGAGGTTGCTGTCAACCTGTGTTTCCAGATCTCTTATGTCTTCTGTGTTCAGGGGACTACCATCAATGTGATAATTCAAGGGAACCAGGTTTTTCCCAAAGGGGATGAAGACACAGTTTTCGGCATTGAGCTTAAGGCCATGACCAGTTGTTGGTCTCATTGAGGCCTTTCGCAGGATGCCAACATCACTTGGGAAGTTAATAATAGCTCCCAACTTGCAATCATATGCAAACTTTGTCAGCCAGAGTCCCTTCGTGTTGGCCTGGACTTCAGAGAAGTGGATACCAAACAGGAGGGGACCTAGGACCAAACCCTGTAGGACTCCACTCATGATTGGTCAGCAGTCTGACTTGCAGTCAGCTACTTTCACACTATGGGTTCTATCTGTGAGAAAGTTTTCAACCCACCTAGTGATATAGGGGTTGATGCCTAGCTTACTTTTTCTATGATTCCTAAGTGTGGAATGGTATTAAAGGCCTTGGCCAGATCAAGGTAGGCTGTATGAACCTCCTTACCTTCATCCACAGCTCTGGTGATTGACTCAAAGTCGACCAAGTTGAGCAGGCATGATCTACCCTTCACAAAACCAAACTGTGTAGGATCCAGAGTATGGAGATTCCCTATATCCTTGTTTATTAGGTCCATGATGATGTGTTCCATAGCTTTGCATATCAGACAAGTCAGGCTAATGGAGCGATAGTTCCCAGGGTCTGTAGTCGCTCCTCCTTTATGGAGAGGGATGACTGTAGCAGTGCACCATTCGGTAGCGACAAAGCCTGAGGTGAGGCTGTGACTGAACAGGGCACACAGGTAAGGTGCCAGTTCACACTGAAGTTCATGTAGAACACAGCCAGGGATACTGTCAGGTCCAATAGAAGCTGTATTTTTGGCCTTGGACAGTGTTGTTTTAACCTATGCAGCAGTAATACTGGGTTGCCTGGCAATCTACTGGTATTGTGATTGGTCCTTTGGGGGGGGGGGGGTAAAGTTAGCAATGACCTGTCGGCCAGTATATTTGCAATATCTGTTGGCTCAGTGTAGGAGGTACCATTGTGCAGTAGCTCAGAGCAAATCTGGGTATTGCCATGGAGATTCCTTGCATAACTATAGAAGGCACTGTGGTTGTCTATCTGCTGCAATTCTGTTTTCATAGTTAGCTTTAGAGGATTTGATGAGGGATCTCAACCTTTTGTTGAGGCTGACAAGGGAGCTTTTCCAGTCTTGGGACTTCACCTTATTCCACATCAGTTTCCTCCTTCTGTTATAAAGTTTGTTTATGGCAGGGGGCCACCAGATTGGCTTCCTTTTTTTTTTTTTTTTGAGGAGAGCATCTTAGTTCTATTGGGTATGGCAAGATCCATGCATTTGTGTACGTCATTGTACAGTGCACTGGTGTATGATTTGGCGGTCATGCAAATATTCTCCATTTGCATGTGTGCCATGAAGTTAGCCACCTCTGTTTTTAGGAGCCTAAAGTTAGCTTTGGTGAAGTTTTTCATGGTGGTTACCTTTATTGGGGGGGATGTGGATTTCCAAGGTGATTAGCTTGTAATCAGATCTAACCAGGGAGGAGTTGACTATTGGTGTAGAGCAACGATCGCCCATGTTAGTAATGACCAGGTCAAGGATGTTGCTACCTCTAGTGGGGTTAAGAACGAGCTGGTCCAGGGGATTGGAATTAATGAATTCCAGAAAGCGTTTGGCAAGTGTATTGGTACACGAGAAGTTTTCCCAATTAATCAAGGGGTAGTTGAAATCGCCCAGTATGAGAGTGTTAGGTTGGAGCCTAATATTCTCCAGGGTGCTTAGGAATGTGGAGTGTGAATCTTGGGACATGGTTGGGGACCTATAGCAGGCTACGACCTGAATCGCTGTCTTACCCAATGTTAGCTGCACCTGAAGTATCTCAGATGTGTTATGTTAGGCTACCGGTCTGGAGTTGTGCACATCCTTTATGAATATAGAAACACCACCGCCTTTGGAGCTTTGGTCCAAGTTCTGGGGCCGAAAGGTGTGGAATGAGTTGTAGCCTGGTAGTGCAGGGGTGCTTTCTGCTGCCTTGAACCAGGTCTCTGTTACAGCACAAATGTCGATGTTCTCCATTTTAAGGAGTACTTCGAACGAGTGACTTTTGAGATTTAGACTTCTAGCATTGAGCAGCATGACCCTCAAATTGCATTTGTTTGTAGCTGTTATGGTGGTAATTTAGTCTCTGGAACACTGCCTAAAAAATCCACTATAGTGGTGGCAAGAGCCTTGGCCAGTATCCAGAAGCCAAGGGGTGACAGATTCTGGATCCCCTTAGAATGACACCAGAAACTTACCCAGTTGTTGAAATCAGTCATTTTCTGCTTGTACTGTGGTATCATTTTGGGTGATGGTAGGATGCTGCTCAGGGCTAGGGTCATACTTGCCTGAACTACATAATCCAAGAGCTCCTCCATGTCTCTTTTCATGTAGTCCAGGGAGGTATGTCTCAAGTCATCCACACCCACATGTACAATGACAGAGTCGTATTTGTACCTGTTGTTGAAGGACCTGAGTGTGTGCATTATGTGGTTGATCCTGGCACCTGACAGGCAGCTGTTACTTTCTCCTTATTCAAGCTAGTGAGTGGGACATTAGTGCGCCTCAATATCGAGTCACCTATGACTAGTGTGTTGGGCATGCTGTTTTGCCTCAGGGGCTTTGGTTGAGTGGCACACTGTTTAGGAGAGTTATGTGTCTCGTGATTAGTGTTGTGTTGTGGTGGTCGACTGCGTTGCTGCCTTGGAGGTCTCTGCAGTTTGTTTAGATTTTTATTGAGAGCCTCTGCGAAGGTGGCTGTGTGGTTTGTGTTTTTATGTGACGGCAATGCTGGTGTGTGTTCTGGAGTGTTATGTGTTCCATGTGGTGTGTTGCAAGTGCTGACCTTCTCCTCTTGACCAGCTATTCTGGTCTTGGCTGGAGAGTGAGTGGCTTTCAATTTGGATATATAAGTACATCTCTCACAAGTCTGAGTGTTTGGGAGTAAGAGGAGAGGGTTGTCAGTGTACATGAGGCAGTTGCTGCATTGCCTCAGGATGCCCAAGTTCACAAGGTTAATAGGAGAAAACACAGGGAACTGACCTTTAGACATGTCTGTAGGGGTGGGCATTAATAAGTACTAGAGCTGTTTCCTTGTAGAACATTTAGTGCTCGTAGCACGTTTGTGTACTACAATAATTACTACAAGAAGTCTGGTAAAGTGCTAAACTAACAAGCTAGTAAAAGTGCAGGAGAGGAGAGAACTAGCAGACCTAAATGAAAAATTGAAGAGCAGACCTTTGTACTGCTTGGAAGCTTACAAACAGTCCTGGAAACAGCAAATCTGTATCTGGACTAGATTAGTTACAGGAAAGGTGGGAAACAAGCGCACATGTGGGAACCAGAAAGTTGAAAGAGATGGAAAAACTGCCCAAATGGTTTAAGTACAATTT